>NC_037682.1:93588222-93736439 GCF_003255815.1 Theropithecus gelada | reverse complement strand
CTCCTCCTTCCTCCTCCTCCCTCCTCCTTCCTCCTCCTCCCTCCTCCTTCCTCCTTCCTCCTCCTCCTTCTTCTTCTTCCTCTTCTTCTTTGGTTGTGAATTCATTTTGGAATCTTTAAGGTGCCCATGGACATTAAGATGGAGCTATTCTGATATGGCCCCTATGACCTATGAATAGACCCATGTAAGAGGAGGGGAGATGCCCCCCTGATATCCTTAGTTCTTAGGATAAATTGCAAATCTGAAAAGTATCATATATAGAGTTTGGGTAATGAATATTAGCTTCTTGGAAGTGTAAACTTCTCTGAACATATATGTATCTTTTATTTACCTTTTAGACATTTAATTTTATTTTTTGCTCTTATTTTTAATTGATGCAAAGCAATTGTACATATTTATGGGGATATGATACTTCAATACATGTATACCATATGTAATAATCAAATAT
Organism: Theropithecus gelada; assembly: GCF_003255815.1. NCBI lineage: Eukaryota > Metazoa > Chordata > Mammalia > Primates > Cercopithecidae > Theropithecus > Theropithecus gelada. Next base: position 93,735,991 of record NC_037682.1, on the reverse strand, counting down.
GGTAAGTAGCATACCCATCACATCAAATATTTATTATTTCTTTGTACTGGAAACATTAAAAAATCCTCTCTTCTAACTATTTGAAAATACACAGTAAGTTGTTAATTATAGTCACTCTGCAGTCTTACAGAACACTGTTATACACTGTTACAGAACTTATTCTTTTTATCTAGCTGTACTTTTGCATCCATTAACCAATTCCTTTCCCCGTCTCTACCAAGCATTATTCTACTCTCTATTTCTGATATAATTTTTTTTTTTTTTTTTAGCTTCCACATGAGTGAGAACATTTGGTATTTGTCTTTCTGTGCCTGGCTTATTTCACTTAACATAATGTTCTCAGTAATGGTTAATATTGAGTGTCAGCTTGATTGGATTGAAGGATGCAAAGTGTTGTTCCTTGGTGTGTCTGTGAGGGTGTTGCCAGAGGAGATTAACATTCATGTTAGTGGAGTGGGAGAGGCAGATCCACCCTCAATGTGGGTGGGCACCATCTAATCAGCTGCCAATGGGGATAGAATAAAGCAGGCAGGAGAAGTTGGAAAGTGCAGACTTGCTGAGTCTTCTGGCCTTCATCTTTCTCCTGTGCTGCCCTTAAACTCCAAGTTCTTCAGATTTTGGACTTTTGGCCTTATACCAGTGGTTTGCGAGGGGCTCTTGGGCCTTTGGGCACAGACTGAAAGCTGCACTGCTCGCTTCCCTACTTTGAGGTTTTCGGACTCAGACTAATCTCCTACTAACTTCCTTGTTCCTCAACTTGAAGATGGCCTATTGTGGGACTTCACGTTGTGATTGTGTGAGTCAGTACTCCTTAATAAACTCCCCTTCATATATACATCTATCCTATTAGTTCTGTTCCTCTAGGGAACCCTGACTAATACATCCTCCAGGCTCCTCCATGTTGCTGCAAAGACGTTCAACTTCTGAACATACTTTTTGGAAAGAGAGAGACAAACTGTCGTAGACTCAGAATTTATTGGTGCAGATTTGACACCAGAGGAGAAGAGTGCTCAAGGAGTGTATAAACTAGTAAGATGTGAAAAAGCATTAAGCATAGAACTTTGGGAAATTCCATGCTTTTTTTTTCTTAAAACTTTTCATCGTAGTTATTTTTTCAGTAAAGAAAATTTGAGATAGGAAAAGACAGAAAAAATTACTTATATATCTAAACATAACCATTATTAAAATGCTTTTGTATGGATCCTTCTAGCACTTTTTCCTCCACATAAAGTTTTTAAAAAGTTCTAACTCCATTTGAAATGGAGTGGACAATAACATAAATGGACAGGTGGAAGAAGAGGAACCTCTGAAGATAATTGGAAGGAGGCCGGAGCAGAAGCTGTTAGAGAATTGGCAGAGAACATTGCTGTAGAAGCTTAGAAAGAAAACCATTTTGACTGTTAATACCATCTGCATGACTGTGATTGAAAGCCCTTTGGCCGGGCGCGGCGGTTCACACCTGTAATCCCAGCACTTTGGGAGGCCGACGCAGGCGGATCACAAGGTCAGGAGATCGAGACCATCCTGGCTAACACGGTGAAACCGTGTCTCTACCAAAAATACAAAAAATTAGCCGGGCGTGGTGGCAGGCGCCTGTTGTCCCAGCTACTCCGGAGGCTGAGGCAGGAGAATGCCGTGAACCCGGGAGGTGGAGCTTGCAGTAAGCCGAGATGGCGCCACTGCACTCCAGCCAGGGCAACAGAGCGAGACTCTGTTTAAAAACAAAAAGAAAAAACCCTTTTACTTGAAAACTGGGGATCTTCACGGATCTTAGGTAAAACAATTTTATGGAAAAGATGATTGGCTCAGTTTAATTTTAGAGTCACTTAAAACTGTAGGCCATTTTTAAGCTACGCTTTAAGCATAAATAACACAAATAATTGAAACTACTAACGGCCTACTGAAGAACCCGTATTAACAAAGAGTATAAAGAAGATGAAAAAATTACAAATCTTTGTTTGAAAAATCAGGAAACAACTCAAATAACCCATAATATCAGCTAATCATTTCATTCTTCTCATTGGCTCAGTTTTTCTGGGTGATATTTTAAGTCTCTGTATATGTTCTCAGGGGGAGAACATTATTTTGAGGATCCTTCGTTACATAAAAACATGAATAGTGTTTTTCATGTAAATTCAAGCTGTCAGATTAAAAAAATAATGTGGGCCAGGCTCAGTGGCTCACGCCTGTAATCCCAGCACTTTGGAGGTTGGGGTGGGAGGATTTCTTGAGACCAGAAGTTTGAGGCTAGCCTGGGCAACATAGTGAGAGCCCATCTCCACAAAAATTTATTTAAAAAAAGTAGCCAGATGTGGTGGCATGTGGCTGTAGTCCCAGCTACTCTGGAAGCTGAGGCGAGAGGATTGCTTGAGCCTAAGAATTTGAGGTTACAGTGAGCTAAGATTGTGCCACTGTACTCTAGGCTGGGTGACAGAGCAAGACTCTGTCTCTAACAAGAAAAAAAGTGAAAAAATTTATGAGCACACAGGAATTTCTTTACAAGGCATAGCATGATGAGGATTTCGATTCTATTCCCCAAAATGTAAATTACTTTATTAATTTACATAATACATCCTCATCTCTTTGGATTGGGAAGCCCTTGATAATAAGCTAAGGAACTCCAAAAATAGCATTTTATTACCTCCTTCACTCTTGCCTTGAAGATGTACTAATTGCTGCTGCTTGTTAAAAAGCCAATGTGGCTTTTTAAAGTGAATACATTTTCCTCATATCTCATATTTTCTTTTCATGTGCATTGTGCAGATCTATCCCCTTGGCCAGCACCACCTGCATACTGGGGAATATTGCTACCTCTGCATCACTATTATCCCCAACATTTTTCTCAGGACAGTTTGACAGGTTATTAGTCATGCATGACTCATGAGCAAATGAAAACCCAAAAGATATTTGTGATGCTTGATAGTTTTCCCAAAATAACATTTTCTTGGTACATGTGTTTTTCTAACTGTTGTTTGTGCATTTTCTTACATATTTTGGAACTATTTCAGTGATTCAAAGGAAAATTGGAAAATATATTGTTTCTCAGATCCAGGTATGTAAGTCTAAGATGCTTGGAGTTTTTAATTGGTTAGAATGAAGGAAAAAAATTAGATATGTAGTATGAACTTGTCTATTTGGGGAAAAAATGCATTTTGCTTTAATTCAATACTCATCCTTTTGGTATTTATTTTTAGGAAGTAATGAATGTTGGAAAAATATTAAGAATTATGTAAACTCATCACTGAGGCAGTGCTCTGTGGACCTCTCAGATGAGGAAGACGATGTCAGTATGTTTTGGCAATGCATCCATTGTGTCTAGCTCAAAGAACAAAAGTAAAATGTTTAAATAGTGTTTTTGCCTGCAAGGACATTCAATCCTTAAAGAGTACTAATGTGCTTTCACTTAAGAGTTTTAAGTGTTTGTTATTTTACTAAAAACAAAATTAACCTTAGAAGTAAATCCTCTAGACACTGAGAGAAGAAATATGAGTGTAGACTGAAGTGTTTCTCACACTTCATTAAGACAGCTGATCTTGACTGGGATCTGGATTCTAGAAAGATAAGTAGAAGGATTGAGTTGGTAAATGGTGAGATGGGGAACATGGAATTTACAACAGGACCTGATGCTTTCACCCTTGGCTTCAAAAAAGGGCAGTTGAAAAATTTCCTCTCAAATTAAGATATGGAAAGCATCTTTTCACCTCATCCAAAGCCCTGCTTGTGCGTATTTTTCCAAAAAAGTGGTGAGATTTTGACCCTGAAATTGAAGCCACCTTATATATTAAGAGAATAGTGTAAAAGAGATGCATATTCATTCCATGAAAATTGCTTTTGCTCAAGCTTGTACCATTTTTCACAAGTAATGCTAATGTCTGTTACAAACAAAAACCAAAAGTGAGCAGAAGTAGCTATTCTTATATCAGATAAAACAGACTTAAAAGCAACAGCAGTAAAAGAAGACAAAGATTTGGTCATAATATAACAACAAAATGATCAGTCCAATATGAAGGTATTATCTTAATTATATGTACTTAAGACTGGAGCTCCAAGATTCATAAAACAATTACTACTAGACCCTAGAAATGAGATAAACAGCAACACAATAGTAGTAGAGGACTTTAACAGTCTACTGACAGCACTAGACAGACCACTGAGATGGAAAGTCAACAAAGAAACAATGGACTTAAACTGCGATCTAGAACAAATCGACATAACAGATATTTAATCAACATTTTACCTAAGAACTGCAGAATATACATTCTTCTCCTTAGCACATGAAACATTATCCAAGATAGGCCATATGATAGGCCACAAAACAAGTCTCAATACATTTAAAAGAATTAAAATTATATCAACTATCTTCTCAGACCACAGTTGTATAAAACTAGAAATCAGTTCCACAAGGAACCCTTAAAACTCTACAAATACACTGAAATGAAATAATCTGCTCCTAAGTGATTTTTGGATTTACAATGAAATCAAGATGGAAATTTAAAAAAAATTTTTAAATGAATGATAATTGTGACACAAGTTATCAAAATCTCTGGGATACAGCCAAAGCAGTGCTAAGAGGACTTAGCACTAAATTTATAGCACTAAATGCCTACATAAAAAGTCTGAAAGCCAATAATGAATGAGTTCTGAAACTGAGGCATTAATAAATAGCCTACCAACCAAAAAAAAAAAAAAAAAAAAAAAAAAAAAGCCCATGACCAGAGAAATTCACAACTACACAACTAGATTCTAACAGATGTACAAAAAAAACTGGTACCATTTCTACTGAAATTATTCCTAAAAATTGATGAGAGACTCCTCCCTAACTCATTCTATGAGGCCAGCATTATCCTGATACCAAACCCTTGCAGAGGTCCAACAAAAAAAGGCCAATATCCTTGATAAACATTGATGTAAAAATTCTCAACAAAATACTGGCAAACTGAATTCAGCAGCAGCACATCAAAAAGCTTAACCACCACGATCAAGTAGGCTTCATCCCCAGGATGCAAAGTTGATTCATCATAATCAAATCAATAAATGTGATTCATCACATAAACAGAACTAAAGACATAAACCATATTATCTCAATAAATGCAGAAAAGGCTTTTGATAATTTCAACATCCATTCATATTAAAGACTCTCAATAAATTAGGTATTAAAGGAACATACCTCAAAATAATAAGAGCCATCTATGACAAATGCACAGCTGATATTATACTAAATGGGCAAAAGCTGGAAGCATTATTCTTGAAAACCAGCACAAGATTAGGATGCCCTCTCTTATCACTCCTATTCAACATAGTGTTGGAAGTTCTGGCCAGGACAACAAAGCAAGAGAAAGAAAGAAAGGATACAAAATCATTGTGCAAAATTTATGCATTTCTATACACCAATGAGAGTCAAACCGAGAGCAAAATCAGGAACAAACTCCTATTCACAATTGCCACAAAAAGATTAAAATGCCTGGGAATACAGCTAACTAGGGAAGTGAAAGATCTCTACAAGGAGAACTACACACCACTGCTCAAAGAAATCGGAGATGGGCTGGGCACGGTGGCTCATGCCTGTAATCCCAGCACTTTGGGAGGCCAAGGTGGGCTGATTACCTGAGGTCAGAAGTTTGAGACCAGCCTGGCCAACATGGCGAAACCCCATCTCTGCTGAAAGTACAAAAATTAGCCAGGGGTGGTGGTGCACACCTGTAATCCAAGCTACTTGGGAGGCTGAGGCAGAAGAATTGCTTGAATCCAGGAGGCAGAAGTTGCAATGAGCCAGGAGATGGTGCCACTGCTCTCCAGCCTAGGCAACAGAGTGAGACTGTGTCTCAAAAAAAAAAAAAAAAAAAAAAAAAAACAAGACACAAACAAATGAAAAAACATTCCATGCTCGTGGATAGGAAGACTCAATATCATTAAAGTGGCCATACACTGAATTAGAGAAAACTAAAAATCTGTATGGAACCAAAAAAGAGCCTGAATAGACAAGGCAATCATAAACAAAAAGAACAGAGCTGGAGACATCACACTACCCGACTTCAAACTATACTACAAGGTTGCAGTAACCAAAACAACAGGGTACTGGTACAAGAATGGATATATAGACCAATAGAACAGAATAGAGAACCCAGAAATAAGACCACAGACCTACAGCTATCTGATCTTTGACAAACCTGACAACAAACAATGGGGAAAGGCTCCCTATTTAATAAATGTTGCTGGGATAACTGGCTAGCCATATGCAGAAGATTGAAACTGGTCTTCATTCTTTACACCATATGTAAAAATTAACTTAAGATGTATTAAAGACTTAAATGTAAAATCCAAAACTATAAAAACCCTGGAAGACAACCCAGGCAATACCATTCAGGACATAGGAACCGGCAAAGATTTCATGATGGAGACAACAAAAGCAAAAATTGACAAATGGGATCTAATTAAACTAAAGAGCTCTGCACAACAACAACAAAAAAACTATTAACAGAAGTAAACAGACAACCTACAGAATGGGAGAAAATTCTGGCAAACTATGCATCCAACAAAGATCTAGCATCCATCATTTTTAAGGAACTTAAACAAACTTAAGAAAAATAAAAGTTAAAAAGTGGGCAAAGGACATGAACAGATACTTTTCAAAAGAAGACATATGTGCAGCCAACAATCACATGATCATTAGAAAAATGAAAATCAAAACCACGATGAGATACCATCTCACACCAGTCAGAATGGCAATTATTAAAAAGTCAAGTAACAACAGGGGCTGGCAAGGCTGAGGAGAAATAGGAACACTTTTACACTGTTGGTGGGAATGTAAATTAGTTCAACCATTGTGGAAGACAGTGTGGCAATTCCTCAAGGACCTAGAACCAGAAATACCATTTGACCCAGCAATGCCATTACTGAGTATATACCCAAAGGAATATAAATCATTCTATTACAAACAAACATGCATGTGTGTGTTCATTGCAGCATTTTTCACAATAGTTACGATATGGAATCAATTCAAATGCCCATCAATGATAGACTGGATAAAAAAAATGTATATACCATAGAATGCCATGCAGCCAAAAAAGGAATGAGATCATGTCCTTTGCAGGGATGTGGATGGAGATGGAGGCCATTAACCTTAGCAAAGTAACACAGGAACAGAAAACTAAATACTGCATGGTTCCGCTTTTAAGTGGGAGCTAAATGGTGAGAATACATGGACCCATTGGAGGGAACAACACCCACTGGGACCTTTTGGAGAATGGAGGGCGGGAGAATGGAGAGGATCAAGAGAAACAACTAATGGATACCAGGCTTAATTCCTGGGTGATGAAATAATTTGTACAACAAACCCCCATGACACAAGTTTACTTATGTAACAAACCTGCACTTGCACCCCTGAACTTAAAAGTTAAAAAAAAGTCTGAAAGATCACAAATTGACAAGCTACTGTTACTTCTCAAGGAACCAGGGAAACAAGAACAAACCGAACCCAAAGAAATAACAAAGATTAGAGCAGAACTAAATGAAATTAATACAAATGAATAATGCAAAAGATTTCATAAATAATGAAACAAAAAAGTGGTTATTTAAAAAGATAAACAAAACTGACAGGCCATTAGCTATATTAGCCAAGAAAAGAAGAGAGAGGATACAAATAAGTTCGTTTAGAAATGAAACTGGAGACATTATAACCAACAACCACAGAAATACAAAAGGTCAGTTATTTAAGACTACCATGAACACCTATATATATTATATACAAACCAGAAAACCTAGGGGAAATGGATAAATTCCTGGAGACATACCACCCCCCTAGATTAAATCAGGAAGAAATAGAAACCCTGAACAGACCAGTAACAAGCAGCAAGATTAAATCAGTAATTTAAAAAAATGTCAACAATAACAAAAAGTCCAGGGCCTGATGGATTCACAGCTGAATTCCACCAGACATTCAAGGAAGAATTGGTATCAGTTCTACTGAAACCATTCCAGAAGACTGAAAAAAAGGAAATTCTTTGTAAATCATTCTGCAAGGCCACTATCATCCTGATAACAAAACCAGGAAAAGATGCAACAAAGAAAGAAAAGTACAGACCAATATTTCTGATGAACAAAGATACAGAAATCCTTGACAAAATACTAGCTAATGTAATCCAACAGTATATCACAAAGATAATACCCCATGATCAAGTGGGTTTCAACCCAGGGATGCAGGGATAGTTTAACATATGCAAGTCAATAAATGCGATACATCACATAAACAGAATTAAAAACAACCATATGATCATCTGAATAGATGCAGAAAAAGCATTCAATAAAATCTAGCATTCCTTTATGATAAAAACCCTAAACAAAGTAGGCATAGAAGGGACTTACCCCAAAGTAAGAAAAGCTGTATATGAGAAACCCACAGCCAACATCATACTGAATGGAGAAAAGTTGAAAGCATTCCCCCTGAGAACTGGAACAAGACAAGGATGCCCACTTTCACCACTTCTATTCAACATAGTACTGGAAGTCCTATCCAGAGCAATCAGGCAAAAGAAATAAATAAAGGTATCCAAATTTTAAAAAGAGGAAATGGAACTGTTGGTGTTTGCTGATGATATAATCATATACCTAGAAGACCCTAAAGACTCCTCCAAAAGACTCCTAGATTTGATAAACAAATTCAGTAAAATCTCGGGTTACAAAATCAATGTACACAAATCAGTAGCACTGCTATATACTAACATCAGCCAAGCTGAGAATCATATCATGAACTCAATCCCTTTTACAACAGCTGCCAAAAAAAAAGTCCTAGGAACATACCTAAACAAGAAGGTGGAAGATCTCTACAAGGAGAATTACCAAACATGGGTGGAAAAAAATCATAGAAGATACAAACAAATGAAAACACATCCCATGCTAATGGATTAGAAGAATCAATATTGTGAAAATGACCAAACTTTCCAAAGCAATCTACAAATTCAATGCAATTACTATCAAAATACCAACACATTTTTCACAGAATTAGAAAAAACAATTCTAAAAATTATATGTAATCAAAAAAGAGCCCTAACAGCCAAAGCAATCCTAAGTTTAAAAAAAAAAAACCAAAAAAACAAAAAAACAAAACCTGGAGGCATCACATTACCAGACTTCAAATTATACTACAAGGCCATAGTTACCAAAACCGCTTGGTACTGGTATAAAAGTAGGCACATAGACCAATGGAACAGCATAGAGAACCCAGAAATAAAGCAATATACATGCAGCCAACTGTTCTTTGACAAAGCGTACAGAAACATAAATTGGGGAAATGGTACCCATTAATAAATGGTGCTGGGAAAACTAGCCACGTGTAGAAGAATGAAACGGGATCCCCATCTCTCATCTTGTACAAAAATCAACTCAAGGTGGATCAAAGACCAGAAACCATAAAAAATTCAGAAGATAACTTTGGCCTTTGGCCTAGGCAAATAATTCATGATTAAAACCCCCAAAGCAAATGGAACAAAAATAAAAATAAATAAATGAGAACTAATTAAATTAAAAAGCTTCTGCACAGCAAAAGAAATAATTATCAGAGTAAGCAGACAACTCACAGAATGGAAGAAACTATTCATCTGACAAAGGACTAGTGCATTACTCTGTTTTCGCACTGTTAATAAAGGCATACCTGAGACGATAATTTATAAAGGATAGAAGTTTAATGGACTTACAGTTCCACATGTCTGGGGAGGTCTTGCAATCACAAAAGAAGGCAAGGAGGAGCAAAGTCAAGTCTTACATGGATGGCGGCAGGCAAGAGAATAGGACTTGTGTAGGGGAACTCCCATTTATGAAACCATCAGATCTTGTGATACTTATTCACTATCACAAAAACAGCATGGCAAAGACCTGCCCCCGTGATTCAGTTACTTCCCACCAAGTCCCTCCCACAACATGTGGGAATTCAAGATGAGCTTTGGTTAGGACAGAGCCAAACTATATCATTCCAACCCTGGCCCCTCCCAAATCTCACGTCCTCACATTTCAAAACTAATTATGCCTTCCCAACAGTCCCCCAAAGTCTTAATTCATTTCAGCATTAACTCAAAAGTCCCCAGTCCAAAATCTTACCTGAGACAAGTCCCTTCTGCCTATGAACCTGTAAAATCAAAAGCAAGTTAGTTACCTTCTAGATACAGTGGGCATACAGGCATTGGATAAATACACCCATTCCAAATCGGAGAAATTGGCCAAAACAAAGGGGTTAAAGGGCCCATGTAAATCTGAAATTCAGTGGGACAGTCAAATCTTAAAGCTCCAAAATAATCTCTTTGACTCCATGTCTCACATCCAGGTCATGCTGATGCAAGAGGTGGGTTCCCATGGTCTCGGGCAGCTCCAACCCTGTGACTTTGCAGGGTACAGCCTCCCTCCCAGCTGCTTTCATGGGCTGGTGTTGAGTGTCTGGGGCTCTTCCAGGCACACAGTGCAAGCTGCCAGTGGATCTACCATTCTGGGGTCTGGAGGACAGTGGCCCTCTTCTCACACCTCCACTAGGCAGTGCCCCAGTGGGGACTCTGTGTGGGGGCTTTAATCCCACATTTCCCTTCTGCACTGCTCTAGCAGGGGTTCTTCATTAGGGCACTATTCCCACAGCAAACTTCTGCTTGCTCATCCAGATGTTTCCATACATCCTCTGAAATCCAGGCAGAGGTTCCCAATCCTCAATTCTTGACTTCTGTGTACCTACAGACCCAACACCATGTGGAAGCTGCCAAGGGTTGGGGCTTGCATTCTCTGAAGCCATTGCCTGAGCTTTACCTTGGCTCCTTTCAGCCATGGCTAGAGTGGCTGGGATGTTGGACACCAAGTCCCTAGGCTGCACACAGTAGGGGGGCCTTGGGCCTGGCCCACAAAACCATTTTTTCCTCCTAGGCCTCCAGGCCTATGATGAGAGGGGCTGCCACTAAGGTCTCTGATAGGCCCTAGAAATATTTTCCCCATTGTCTCGGTGTTTAACATTCAGCTCCTTGTTATTTATGCAAATTTCTGTAGCAGGCTTGAATTTCTCCTCAGAAAATGGGATTTTCTTTTCTATCACATTGTCAGGCTGCAAATTTTCTGAACTTTTGTGCTCGGTTTCCCTTTTAAAACTGAATGTCTTTAACATCACCCAAGTCACCTGTTGAATGCTTTGTTGCTTAGAAATTTATTCTGCCGGATATCCTAAATTATCTTTCTCAAGTTCAAAGTTCTGCAAATCTCTAGGGCAGGGGCAAAATGCCACCAGTCTCTTTGCTAAAACATAGCAAGAGTCACCTTCTCCAGTTTCTAACAAGTTCCTCATGTCCATCTGAGACCACCTAAGCCTGAATTTCATTGTCTATTTCATTATCAGCATGTTGGTCAAAGTCATTCAACAAGTCTCTAGGAAGTTCCAAACTTCCCCACATTTTTCTATCTTCTTCTGAGGCCTTCAAACTGTTCCAACCTCTGCCTGTTACCTAATTCCAAAGTTGCTTCCACATTTTCAGATATCTGTTCAGCAGTGCACCACTATACTAGTACCATACTGTATTAATCTGTTTTCACACTGATAATAAAGACATACTGAAGACTGGGTAATTTATAAAGGCTAGAGGTTTAATAGACTCACAGTTCCGCATGCCTGGGGAGGCCTCACAATCATTACAGAAGGCAAGGCGGAACAAAGTCATGTCTTACATGGATAGCAGCAGCCAAGATAAGAGAACTTGTGCATGGAAATTCCCCTTTTTAAAACAATCAGATCTCATGAGACTTATTCACTATCACAAGAACAGCATGGGAAAGACCTGCCCCCATGATTGAATTACCTCCCACCCATCCCTCCCATGACATGTGGGAATTATGGGAGCTACAATTCAAGATAAGATTTGGGTGGGGACACAGCCAAACCATATCAACTAGTATCCAGAATCTACAAGGAACTCAAGAAAAAAAAAAATCACATCAAAAGTGGACAAGTTACATGAATAGACATTTCTCAAAAGATATACAAATGGCCAAGAATCATATGAAAAAAATGTTCAACATCACTCATTATTGAGGAAATGCAGATAAAAACCATAATGAGATACCAGCTTACTCCTGCAAGAATGGTGATTATTAAAAAGTCAAAATCAATAGATATCACTCTCTCAGAGTAAAGAAGTGGCTATGCAAAGGGCATTCCTTGAAAACATTGTAAGGCAAATGAACAACTGCTGCCTGGGACAAAAGATTACAGTTAACAGCCCGGGATGAAAAGCCAGAGGGAGAGTTTCTTTGGTAAATCAGGGAATTGAAAGGTGCCTACCTATACTGGGAAATTTAGAATGCCACATGTATGCCCAGGACAGGATGCATGCTAGGAAAGGACCAGAGAAGACCCAGAGTTTTCACCTTTGGCTGACCTTTAGGCTCAGTACAAGCACAAAGTTCAGGTTAACAGAGTTGTAAACAGCCTAAGTATTGAAAGAGCTCCTCAATCTCAAGACAGTTTGCAAAGACTGGGAAAGTTTGTTTTTTTCTGTTCTTGGCTCCAGGCATTGAAAGCAATGTCTGTCAACACTAGCTAACCACAAGCTAAAGGAACAAAGAACTCAGAGCATACACTCCCAAAATACAGACTTTACAAAAATAGTTTAGAAAAGTAAACAAACCACTACAATCCACAGCAAGCTGAAACAGAATAAAAAACAATGATAAGGGGGAAGAATCTGATTTCCAGAGCTACCATATTATATTAAATATGTCCAGTTTTCAGCAAAAATTATGAAGTATGTAAGGAAACAAGAATGTATGACCTATTCATAGATTAACAGAAACTGTGTACATTTAAGTGACTAATTTTTTTTCTTCAACTTTTAAGTTCTGGGGTACATGTGCAGGATGTGCAGGTTTGTTACGTAGGTAAATGTGTGCCATGGTGGTATGCTGCACTGATTATCCCATCACCCAGGTATTAAGCCCAGCATCCATTAGCTATTCTTCCTGATTCTCTCCCTCCCTGTGCCCACTCTGCCTCAACAGGCCTCAGTGTGTGTTGCTCCCCACCATGTGTCCATGTGTTCTCACTGATTTTCTGTTCCTGTGTTAATTTGCTAAGGATGACAGCTTCTAACTCCATCTATGTCTCTGTAAAGGACATGATCTTGTTCTTTTCCATGGCTGCATAGTATTCCCTTGTGTGTATGTACCACATTTTCTTTATAAAGCCTATCACTGATGAGCATTAAATGGTTAATTTTATGTTATGTGAATTTCACCTCCATTAAAAAATCATTGGATCCTAAATTTCAACACCTTCCCCCCCCCCCAAAAAAAAAATGTACCAGAAAATTTGATTTGAGTGATCTTGATTAGCAGTAGAATTAAAATTAAGCTACCCTGGTAAAGTACACATATTAGGTAAAGGGTACACGGGAACTGTCTGTTATTATTTGTCTTCTTTACTGATACCTAATAAATGTACATATTTATAGGGTACAGGTGATATTTTGATACATGCATGCAATGCGTAATCATCAAATCTGGGTATTTAGGATATCCATCACCTCAAAGTCATCATTTCTTTGTATTTTGAACATTTCAAATCTCTTCCAGCTATTTTCAAATATACCATAAATTGTTGTTGACTATATCATCCTACTTTGTTATCAGACACTAGAACTTCCTTCTAGCTAACTGCATGTTTGTACCCATTAACCAACCTCCTCACTGAATCTATAATTATCTAAAAATAAAAACGTTTAATTAAAATTTATCAGGGGTTTGTTGAAAAGCTGAGAGGTGGCTTAAACTTTGGGATATACTTAGACACTTAGGGTTTTATATATTTATCTGTTTTCTACTTATTTAGTATACATATAGCACTTAATATGTATTAGACACAGTCCTAAGTGCTTTACAAAAATTAACTCAGTAAATGAATCATTTTACCAGCCAGTTCCTGGAGCAGTGTCTCTAGTAGTTGGAACACGTGTGGCACTCAGTAAACACTAAGTAGATATTGTTTAATGATTAGATGGTAATATTTTCCAAGTTGCTTTTACTGCCTTCATGTCCCAATTTCTGCTTCTGGATTCTTTCTTCATTCCTGGTTTCTGCTATCTAAATACCTCTAGATTTTAAGATATTTCTGTCTTTGGGCTCCCCTGAAAGCAGAGCATAGGATTAGAAGTTGGGAAGCTGGGAGCATATGCTATTATTAGGAGGGGAACCCAGGAACCAGTAGTGAAGAAGCTTACAATGAGATAGGGAAAGAGAAGAAGCCAATATTAGGATGTGTCATTAGAATTGCAGTCTTGGTGGTGCAGTTTTGCAAGATCCTCTGTGAAGCACACAGAATGCCTATTAGGACTGTTTGTCTAAAAGACTAGGGGTTGGGGCATTTATCTGCCGGTTCCTATCCCTGCTGATTGAGTGTGTCTCTGTACCTTTAACTCCCTCACGCTCCTAGGCTGTGCTTTTGTAGGATTAAGCAAGTTCCTTGGTCATGGAAAAAGGCCTTAATGTAGAAAAGCAGAGACAAAAATGCACAAGCTTAAGATGGGATGTTGGCATTTTGCATAGACCAGTCCACTCCTACTGTAGCTGGGATCAGAGATGGGCTGGGGATGAAAAGTGGAAGAGCAAAAAATAACTGCCATAACTGATGAATTGAATTTTTAATTTAGTAAATGATTTTTAAATGATGATCAAAGGAAATGCCATAAATTAAATGCACAATATAGCCATTACAAATGGAGGCATTAAAGAGCTACACATCAGTGTTCATTTTCAGAAAAGAGATCATTGCCTCAATGGATTGTGGAAATATTTACGATGATAGACACAATCTGTACAAACTCTCTACTCTTAAGTCATGAAAACCTTGTGCTGCTTGCTGTCCTGCCACCCACTCACTCATACTCAAGCTTTTCAGTTTATGGTTCACTCTTCTCAAGTGTCTGTGTTTACCGAACAGCAATTCAAACATTCCCATAAATGGTTTTTGCTTCTCTGCTTTTGTTTCATCATCCTCAGTGGTGAGTACTGCAATTGCCTAAAGTTTAACGGGAATGGTTTTGACTGGTTTATACTCTGATATCATCAGCAGGTCTGTGACCCACCTGGTGTTTGTAATACGGCAGTTTCTCAGATATCAGTCATAGGATATGCAGTTATTAAAAGAAAATGAACACACATCTTTATCAAGCAGCATCAATGCAAATGTAAAGCTGTGTTTATTTTTAAAACGTAAGCCATATTTCATTTATTTTAAATCACAGAGTACTGTTCTCTAAATGCAATGAGTAGAAGGCAATAAATTCACCCATAGACAAGTCCCTGAGGATGTCTCTCGTCTTTTTTACTAATCTCCCAAATGTCAGAGGGGTAACATGATTGGAAATATGGAGGAAGAGGTAATGGCACATCATCTGGGGGTAAATGTCTCATAGATTATAGCGACGGGTGAGTGAATTATTGTAGTTGAAGATAGTGATTATGGTCATTTGGGGAGAGGATCTAGCCATTCTGAGAGTAAAATAATTTGGGATATGGCATGCTGACAGGTGTTGGGGCTTTATCTGCTGAGTTGGGTAGAGGATTTAGGTATTCGGGTGTCTCCTTGTTTTGAGAGCCTCTGCAGATTTAGTACCTGTGGGCTGTGGACACTGGAAGAGTGGCTGGAGGTGGGGAGATGTCTTGTTTCCAGGAGTCAGAATAGGTTTGGTTTGTGGTATTTCTTTTTTTTTTTTTTTTTTTTTTTTTTTTTGAGACTGAGTGTGGCTCTGTCGCCCAGGCTGGAGTGCAGTGGCCGGATCTCAGCTCACTGCAAGCTCCGCCTCCCGGGTTCACGCCATTCTCCTGCCTCAGCCTCCCGAGTAGCTGGGACCACAGGCGCCCGCCACTTCGCCCGGCTAGTTTTTTGTATTTTTTAGTAGAGACGGGGTTTCACCGTGTTCGCCAGGATGGTCTCGATCTCCTGACCTCGTGATCCGCCCGTCTCGGCCTCCCAAAGTGCTGGGATTACAGGCTTGAGCCACCGCGCCCGGCCAGGTTTGTGGTATTTCAAGTGGAGCAGGCCCTCTAGGGATATTGTGAGAGCAGCATACCACTTAATATGACTCTAAGGGAATTCAGAGCATTTTCTTGACTAGTTATAAGAAAACTTGGCCATAGGGACACAGAAACATTGCACTGCGTCCTTAGAGGATAAAGGAAAAGCGATAACCAGTTGGCAATGTCTGCTTTCTCAAACCAAGATGGCAGAATCATATAGTGCTTCTTAAATTGGAAATGTCAGTCCCAGCTTGTCTCAGGAGATGGCTGAAGCCAGTGAGTCTCACCCTGATTAACTCAGATTACAGTTGGCCCGTCCTCATCCCTCGGCTCCTCTCTGTTGCTTCTTTGCTTAAAGTAAGGTTTGGTGATTTCACCTGTGACCTGAAATGGTCAACACTTCCCTTATGTCTTAGAGACCAGGGGCCCTAATTTGTTTTTTGTGTGTGCGTGTGCGTGTGTGTGTGTGTGTGTTTAATAAAAATAATATCCCATAGTATCATCTTCTAGATTGAATTTTCTTACCCTAATACACATACTTCACTGCTTTTATTCTCTGTAAAATTTTGCATTCAAGCACTAAAGTGACCCAGGTGTGAGAAAACGATTTTCTAGAAAGGAGTAACAAGTAACAATATTTTTCAGGTGCTTAGATTTACTTTCTCCCAATTCAACCCTGTCCCATTAAGAATGTCATCTAGGGTAGTTTGTCTTTCAGAGGCACTATTCATGGATGAAACTCGTTCAGAAGCGGAAACATAATAGCCTGTCATTTTGGGAGATTGCCTGGCCATTTGGGCCTATCTCACCCTGTAGACATGTCTTTTGGTAATGAATCTTCATTGTAAGAGCCAAAAGGCACGAATATTTCCATAAAGTGTTTCAGTACACAGTGAACAATGACATTCTTCTTTTGAAGAACTTAGTGTATTTTTTAGTTCACTTTTAACTAAGACATTGAAGAAAATGTGCAGTACATGGTAAATTATCTATCCTAGACTGGATCACCAAAATATACTTCTATGTATTTCTCCATCCTGACACTATATTTTTATTACACATATAATCATTATGGCAGCAATAGTAGTTAATACTTATCGAGTGCTTATTCCTTTTCAGGTACTATGTTGAATACCTCCTTACAGTATCTCATGTAATTGTTAAAATGCTCCTATGAGTTAGATGATGATTAATCCTGTCTTTAACCTAAGATTTGCTTTCTTTCCTATTGTCACTCAGCTAGTAAGATGGTAGAATTTGAACTCAGCTTTGACTCTAAAGCCAGTTTTTACATACTAGGGAAGGAATACATTATAGCATGGTGATTAATTAAATCCACACAAGAAAACATTGATTGCAGGCTCGCCATATGTTTTCACTGTGTGAGATGCTAGTTAGCTGAGAAAAAATACAGGGAGTGTGTTAGATGGCTGGGACTGCCATAACACAGTGCAACAGACAGGGTGGGTTAAACAACAGAAATTTATTTTCTCACGGGTCCTGGAGGCGAGAAGTCTAAGATCAAGGTATCAGCAGGATTGGTTTCTTCTGAGGGCTGTGAGGGAAGGATCTGTTCTAGGCCTCCCTCCTTGGCTTGTAGATAACTGCCTTCTGCCTTGTCTTCACATCATCTTCCCTCAGTACACATCTGTGTCGAAATTTCCTCTTCTTATAAAGACATTAGTCATATTGGCTTAGGGACCACTGTAAAGACCTCATTTTACCTTGATTACCTTGGTACAAATCTGTCTCCAAATAGTCACATTCTGAGGTACTGGGAGTCGGGACTTCAACGTGAATTTTTGGGAGGACATGTTTCAGCTTATAATAGGCTTCTTACCTCAATGAGCTACAAGCCTATCAAGATATCTTGATATAAAAGAAAGTCGGATAGAATAATATTTGAATAGAAATCATGAAGTTGTGTCATGGCTGTAGAGAAATGAGTGATTAATTTTCACTGGAAGTAACAGGAAAGACTTCAATGAGGCAAGCGACATTAAAGCTGGGCTCTGATTATTATGTAAAAATGTAAAAGTGTGAGAACGGACAGGAGAAGACAGGATTTGCGTGACCTCTGGTGTACAGAATGCTGTAGTGTGGGAGAAACAAAGGCATGAGGTGAGAGATGACGTGATGTGCTGGTAAAATGGCTCAGGAGAAAAAAAAGACCTGATTTGTGTCATTTGCCACAGCCTCTGCTCATGACTAATGAGTGCTCTTGGGAGAGTTAACTCCCCAACACATGCTTATATGTGAAGCGTGCTCCTGCTCTTGCCCACTGAATCCAAGAAGCCCTGGGCAGAAAGTAAAAAAGGGGCAAGAAGCTGTGAGTGCAAAGTGAGTCAAACCCATATGGAAAGTCCACTCCAGCTGTGCGTGGAGGGGGAGCTGAGGCACTAAACCAATATGTCAGGAATCTGACATACCAGGTGAGAGGGCACCATTTTAGACAGAGAGCAGAACATACAATAGCCTGTGATGGGAGAAAGCATGATACGTTTGGAAAAGAGGCCAATGCTGATAAAGCACAGAGAGCTGGGGAAAAGTGGCCAGATGAAACTAGGGTGTGGGAAAAGGACAAGCCATGTCCCCACATGCTTTTTGGTCATTCTAATGTTCTTGGTGTTCATTCTACAACCCAAAGGGCAACCACTGAATTGTTTCAGTGGTTGTTCAGTTACGAACTGCATGAATGTATGCATGCACACGCACATGGTATGGCAGGGACATATTTACATTTGGCAAGATCACACTGACTATAGTGTGAGAAAGTGGTTGAAAGGAAGCCAGATTTCTTGTCACAAGACCAACTGAGGATTGTTGCCATGGAGTAGGGTGGAGGTAGTAGACATGGGTTAGAGAAGTATTTAGGCCATACTCAGTAACAGTAACTCAATGGGCCATGGGATCTAAGTACCATCCTCAGTAAAAGGCAGCAGGTTCCTTACAGTAAAGGCTGTTCACAGGTCTGGAGAAGGGAAAGTAAAAGGAGAGACTGTCATATCTTGTTGGGTCAGAAAGCAAATATGTGTTCAGCAAATGAGAGAAGTACATCAAAATGACTCAGAAGCCAGTTTGGAGGAGTTCTCATTGGCTAAGTGTGAGACAATCTGAGCATCAAAACCATAATAATGGTAATGGATTAAAATACATCAAAAGCAGAAATAGAGTCTGTAACTACACACTTATAAAATAAAGTTCAGTGTGTGGAGGGAGAAACTCTTCTTTACAGAGCATATCAGCTAATTTAAGTGGAGAAAGTGAAATAATTAGAATTTCATTATTTTGCAACACATGTAATAATTCAAGGAAGATTTATCATTGGACACTAAATTCATTGGGTTAACAGAATAGTCTCAAAACATCGCTCTACATGTTATTTAATTACAAAGAGAAAACAGTAACTTTATTGGAGAGATTTGATGACACTACCTTGACTGATGAAATTTAGCATCATTAACACTGGAACAAACTGACATGTACTTCTGGTGATGATACATCTTCTGAGACACACAAAATCACCTAAGTAGTATTTTTGCCAACCATACCTAACCTGCATCTAAATGTAAAGATTTGTCTCCTATCAGAGAAATCAAGATTGAGATACAAGACAAATTGCCCGGACAAATGCTACTGTCACAAAGAACAAAAAAGAGCGTGTGTTTGTGTGTGTGTGTGTGTATGTTCTCCATCAAAGGCTAAAAGGATGTGACAACCAAATGAAATGCATAATCCCTCGATTGAATCCTGGATAGGGGAAAAATAGCTATAAAGAACCTTTATCTAGATGAAGGTTATACAGGTGCTCATTGTGTTGTATTTCAAGCAGAAATAACTTTCCAATATAAAATATATCATGTTATATATGCCATACATGCGTATATTCATATATCATAGAATAATAATTATATCTTATAATCTGTATTCAGAAATAAATATATTGTCAAAATTGTCCTAATTTGCAATAGATGTGTTTCATTATAAGATATAGTTTTTCCTCAAAATTCTTTCCTATGATTTCCTTTTTAAAATTTTTTTCCTCTTACCATTCGATTCTCTACATGTCTAAATTTTCATCACATCTCAAACACAGCTGTTTGCTTTGATTGATATCAAGCACTATGCCAGATGCTGAAGACCCAGAGATATATAAGAAAAAAAGATTTTCTGCCCCAGAAGAACTGATAGGCTACTAGAGAACAGAACAAAGATAAATTACAATCCAGTGTCTTAAGAACCTTAGCACGACTGGATTTATTTAAGCTGATTCATTATTGTGCACTGCAGTTTAAAATGATGCCTAGATGTAGGCAGCTAATGGGGGTTTTCTCAGCTTCCTTTTAAAAATGCCCATCCAGTCACCATAAAGGAGGAAAACTGACAACATCACTTAAAGTTAAGACTTAGGGGAATGATGGATGAGAAGTCAAAGTTTGTGATTCTGTTTCTGACCCCTTGAGAAGGGAGGCCTTCTCTTCAGCTGTGGGTTTGATGCTTAAACAAGATAGTGAATGTGAAAGCAGCTAGTAAACTACAAGATAAAGAGATATGAAGACCTGAAGGTGGTCTTTCCTGTCCAAAGTTGGAAACAGTACTACTACCATTTCTTGGGAGGAGCTTGAAGAAGTAAAAGAAGTGTTTATTGGGATTATTCACAATAGTGGGTATGTCTGCGACTGTGAACTCCAAGACCTGTTTAATGAAGCAAGCCTTCCTATGCCAGGCTACAAGGTATATGAGAAAATTCTAGCAGTTGCTGACAACAACCAACATGGCAAAATCAATTTGAAGAATTTGTGTCACTGATGCAAGAATTAAAAAGGAAAGATATTAGCAAAACATCCTGAAAAATAATGAACATGAGGCAAATAATTACTGCTGTGAGAGGAACTTCATCTATTTCCAGTAAGGGCGCACAACATTCATATCAGGGGGAAAAAGGGGCTTTTGTTAACTGGATAAACAAAGCCCTGGAGAATGAACCTGACTGTAGTCTTGTAAATGAAGCATCTTATACCCATGAACTTCAATGATGGCAGTATCTTCAAGTTACTTGCAGATCTCATCCTTCTTTGCAAAATGATCAATTTATTTGAACCAGATACAACTGACGAAACAGCCATTAATAAAAAGCTCACCACTTTCACTCTTTCTGAAAGTTTAAACCTAGTTGATATGATTTAGCTCTGTGTCCCCACCCAAATCTCACCATGAATTATAGTTCCCATGATCTCCAAGTGTCATGGGAGAGACCTGGTGGGAGGTAATTTAATCATGAGGGCAGTTATCCTCATGTTGTTCTCATGATAGTGAGTTCTCAGGGGATCTCATGGCTTTATAAGGGGCTTTCCCCCCTTTTGATCTGCAGTTCTCCTTCCTGCCATCATGTGAAGAAGGATGTGTTTGCTTCTCCATCTACCATTCACCATGACTGTAAGTTTCCTGAGGCTTCCCCAGCCCTGTGGAATGGCAAGTCAATTAAAGCTCTTTCCTTTATAAATTACCCAGTCTTGGGCATTTCCTTAAGGCCATGTGAGAATGGACTAATACAATAAATTGGTACTCAGTAGTGGGACACTGCTGTAAAATTACCTGAAAATTTGGAAGTGACTTTGGAACTTGGTAACAGGCAGAGGTTGGAACAGTTTGGAGGGCTCAGAAGACAGGAAGATGTGGGAAAGTTTGGAACTTCCTAGAGACTTGTTAAATGGCTTTGACCAAAATGCTGATAGTGATATGGACAATGAAGTCTAGGCTGAAATGGTCTCAGATGGAGATAAGGGACTTGTTAGGAACTGGAATAAAGGTGACTCTCAGTATGTTTTAGTAAAGAGACTGGCTTTTTTTTTTTTTTTTTTTTTTTTTCTTTTTGCCTCTTCCTTTGCCCAAAGATCTCAAAGATTTGTGGAATTTTGAACTTGAGAGAGATGATTTTGGGTATCTGGCGAAGGAAATTTCTAAGCAGCAAAGTGTCCAAACGTGACTTGGATGCTGTTGAAAGCATTCAGTTTTATATACTCACAAAGATATGGTTTGGAATTGGAACTTATGTTTAAAAGGGAAGCAAAGTTAGGAAAATTTGCAGCCTGACAATGTGATAGAAGAGAAAAACCCATTTTCTGAGGAGAAATTCAAGCAGTCTGCAGAAATTTGTGTAAGTACTGAGGAGCCAAATGTTAATCACCAAGACAATGGGGAAAATGTCTCCAGGGCATGTCAGAGGTCATCCCAGCAGTCCGTCTCATTACAGGCCCAGAGCCTCAGAAAGGAAAAATGGTTTCATGGGCCAGGACCAGGTCCTTGCTGCTTTGTGCAGTCTCAGGGCTTGGTGCCCTGTGTCCCAGACATGGTTAAAAGAGGCCATGGTAGAGCTGAGGTCGTGGCTTCAAAAGGTGCAAACTCCAAGCCTTGGTGGCTAACACATGGTGTTGGGCCTGAGGGTGCACAGAAGTTGAGAATTGAGGTTTGGGAGCCTCTACCTAGATTTCAGAGGATGTGTGGAAATATCTGGATGTGTAGGCAGAAGTTTGCTGCAGTGGTGGAGCCTTCATGGAGAACCTCTGCTAGGCCAGTGAGAAAGGGAAATGTGGGACTGAAGCCCCTACACAGAGTCCTCACTGGGGCACTGCTTAGCAGAGCTGTGAGAAGAAGACCACTGTCTTCCGGACCTCAGAATGATAGATCCACTGGCAGCTTGCACTGTGAGCCTGGAAAAGCCACAGAGACTCAACACAAGCAGTCAGGAGGGGGACTGTGCCCTGCAAAGTCACAGGGGCAGAGCTGCCCAAGGCTGTGGGATCTCATCTTTTGCATCAGCATGCCCTGGATGTGAGACATGGAGTCAAAGGAGATGATTTTGGAGCTTTAACATTTGGCTTCCCTACTGGATTTTAAACTTGTATGAGGCCTATAGCCCCTTTGTTTTGGCCAATTTTTCCCATTTGAAACAGGTGTAATATGCCTGTACCCCCACTGTTTCTAGGAAGGAAGTAACTTGCTTTTGATTTTACAGGCTCATAAACGGAAGGGGTTTGCCTTGTCTCAGATGAGATTTTGGACTTGGACTTCTGAGTTAACCAGAATGAGTTAAGACTTTGGGGGACTGTTGGAAGGGCATGATTGTGTTTTGAAATGTGAAGACATACAATTTGGGAGGGGCCAGGGGTAGAATAATATGGTTTGGCTCTGTGTCCCCACCCAATCTCACCTTGAATTGTAGTTCGCATAATCTCCCCCTGCTATGGGAGACATCTGGTGGGAGGTAATTTAAGCACGGGAGCAGTTACCCTCATGCTGTTCTTATGATAGTCAGTTCAAATGAGATCTGATGGTTTTATAAGGGTCTTTCCCTGCTTTTGCTTGGCACTTCTCCTTCCTGCTGCCATGTGAAGAAGGATGTGTTTGCTTCCTCTTCCACCATGATTGTAAGTTTCCTGAGACTTCCCCAGCCGTGTGGAACTGTAGTCAATTAAACCTCTTTATAAATTACCCAGTCTTGGGCAGTTCTTTATAGCAGCATGAGAATGGACTAATACACTGGACACAAATTCTGTCTCAACCATTGGTTGTACAGGGGTCAACATCAGTGCAAAGAATGTCAAAGAAGGAAAACCTCGTTTGGTCTTAGGACTTCTCTGGTAGATCATCTAAGTTGGTCTTTTTGATGAGATTTCTAGGAATGAAGCTCTGATTGCATTGCTCAATGAAGGTGAGGAACTAGAGGTGCTGATGTAGCTTTCTCCTAAGGACTTACTACTGTAATGGGTGAACTATCATCTGGCTGAGGCAGGATGGTGTACCATCAACAACTTCAGCCAAGGCAATAAGGATTCAAGAGCCTATTTTCATCTGCTTAAACAAATGGACCCTAAAGGTTACTGGGAATATGGAATCTCCAGTCCATTTTCAGGATTTCATAAGAAAAATGATCTGAAGTGTGCTGGACATATGCTTCAAGAAGTAGATCAACTTGGCTGCAAACAGTTTGTTACTCCTGCAGATGTGGTTTCAGGCAATCCTAAACTTAATTTAGCTTTCATAGTTAATCTGTTTAATACCTATTCATGCCTACACAAGTTGGATAATAATGACATGAATATAAACTTATTGGAGGCAGAGAGCAAAGAAGAGGGGACATTTCAGAACTGGTGAATTCCTTGGGAATGAATGCATACATTTATCATTTGTACAGTTACCTTGCAGATGCTTTAGCGATCTTTCAGCTCTATGATATGATCTGAGTCTCATTCAACTGGAGACATGTTAACAAACCCCCTTATCCTGCCCTTGGAGAGAACATAAACATTGATAACTAACCATGCAGTGGAACTTGGGAAGAATAAGGCCAAATTCTCCTTCATTGGCATTGCTGGGCAGGACCTAAATGAAGGGAATTCAACGTTTATTCTGGCATTGGTTATGGCAGCTGATGAGAAGGTGCACATTGAATATGAACAAAGCCAAATTCTCCTTCATTGGCATTGCTGGGCAGGACCTAAATGAAGGGAATTCAACATTTATTCTGGCATTGGTTATGGCAGCTGCTGAGAAGGTACACATTGAATATGTCATCAGATCTTGGAAAGGGTGAAAGTGTACTTTTAAAAGTGCAAATAAAAATACTTTTATTTCCAGCTTCAAGATATGCCACTTCAGTTACTTGTGAGATCAGTGCCCAGATATATGCATTACGTGTTGACCTTGTGGAAGTGAAACCAAAAATGGTTATGTCAGTGTTTTCTTGTTTAATGGGAATAGGACTGAACAGAATAAAATAATGAATCATTTAATATTTTTTCTGCCACATTAAATACATCGAATGCCCCACAGTTTAAAGAATTTTGAAATGCAGTGGGTATAAAACTAGGGATTATTTGTGTGCCCAAAATAGTTATATATTCATTAATGAATTCAATATTCTGTTCATACTAGTTAGAACTTGTCAACCTTTTTGGGTAACAGTTAATTCACCAATTGATACTGATAATAGAATATGTTCATTTTCAAGCTCATACTTCATGATTAAATTATTTCTGTTTCTTGAAAATCTTATTAAAACAAGACAAATTCATTCTATTTCATGGTTCAAAAAGTTGAATACAAAAAAGCTTTTACAGGTTCTGCTGCAAAATGTGTTTTGATTTTTTTGTTTTACATAATTTTGATCATAACTGTATTTGAACTCATAATTTAGTTTAATCCTTTTATTTTCTTCCTCCAACTATGTAAAGTGGTCTAAAAACACTTTTCTGTAACTTTTTATATTGTCTAAAACCTTGAAGTGACGTGTATTATTCATTAATATGAAACTTTTTTATATATGAGGACTAATTATTGAATAAACTTCAAAGTTTGCTCTCTTAAAAAAAAAAGACTTAGGGAAAACCTAACACCAGAATCTAGTTGCAAGTCCCACTGATTCTGAGGGAAGTGATGCTGGACTGAGGAGGACACACACAGGCATGGCTTCTGGAGCAGAGGCTGCTGGAGGACTGCATGAACACACTGTTACCCCTCCAATTGTGTGTCCTGGGTCCTTGATTTGTTCCTGTAGGAAACATGGCAGCTGCCTTCTCTCATGGGCCAGACTACACTCTTCCTCTTTCTCTCTTTCTTTTTCATATTGGCTCTTTATTTTATAGTTAATCATGAAATATTTCAAAATACAGAGAAGTATATTCAGAAAAAACTATAACAGAAATTTATGTACTTACACCTAGATTTTAGAAAGGCATGAAATCATTTTTTAAAAAGTGTTTAGCATGTTTATTGAAAAAAGTTAATAGAAAACAATTAAACATTTGATTTTCCAGATTCTCATTAAAATTCAATTGTAATTTTTAGGATTTGTGAATATTATTGTTATTATCAATTTTAGGGACTGGGTTTTTGTCTGTTGCCCAGGCTGGAGTGCAGTGGAAGCCTAAAATCTCCATAGCATTCGTTCTCTCCATTCCTAGAGGTAACCACTAACTAAATTTAGCATCTATTCTTATTTTATATGTTTTTAAATTTTTGATATTACTTTTAATACATAGATTTATGTGCACAAAATATATATTATTGCTTCCTGTGTTTCCAAAATAGACATGAATTGAATCATACAGAAATTTACATTCTTTAAAAACTGTTCTTATTCACTCAATATTTTCAATATTTGTCTTTGTCAACCTGTGTAAGTCTTTTTGTATTTCTACACTTACATGGGTTTCTATTCTATTAAAAAGCCATGCTTTGTCTATCTCCTCATCTATCAGGCTCTTGAGAGCTCTTCTTTGTCCTTTCCTGTACTTTTCTACCTGGAAGGGAGGTTGACTTTTTCAGAATATATCACCTGCCTTCCTCTGCTCTTTTCCTTTTGGTTGGATTCAGGAAATGGGAGGTGCTAGCTGGAGAGCAAAATGTAGAAACAGATAGAAATCATAGTATTTATTTGCTGTTTATTTCCTTTCAGGCCAGGTATCTACTCAGGCCATCTCCTTCCATAGCTACAGCTCTCATTGGGTTGTGGGAACTGCACAACACCTTTTCCTTACCCTTCAGGCTAGTGAAGGTGATGGCTTCCTATTGCTGTCAGTCCCCTGTGCTTCTTCACCCCTTGTTGGATCCCTAATCATGTTCTTGCCTTTGTCAATAGACTTTTCATGAACTCTTATCAATAATCCCTTTGAGTGTGTCATCTGGTTTTCTGCCAGGATCCTGACTATTGAAACTGGTTACAAATAAGTATTCTAGCAATGACTAGCAAGTAGGACAGAAAGATGTCTCAGGTGCGAGGGCAAATCTTTATTATTGTATAGGTGTGTGTATGTTGTATAATGGGTGCTTTTATTTATATACACCTATTTGCTTTTGTACATCAGCTGTCTATATTATGTCCCTTAATAATATGTAAGCAAATCTTATTTGAGAAAAAATAAGCTGCCATGGGACATGAAAAGTAGAAGTGACTGAATTATGCTGCATGCCACATTCTTGAAAGGCTAAGCATTATTTAAAAATCAATTTCTAAATTAATTTATAATGAAATGCCTATAAAAATCCCATTAGGCTTTAGAGTAATTTTGAATGTGGTAGTGATTTTAAAGTACTCCTGAAGAATAAACAAGTAAAAGTAGCTAATAAAATTTTGAAGTCCATTTGAAGAGAAAGCAAATATGTGTAGTTAATGAAATTTTGTAAATGGATTTAAAATGTGGGGGTATTTGATACATTAGATATTTAGCAAAATAATGTGATATTAGCATAAGGATTTAGAGATAAATGGAACAGTAAAGTAACATGAAGGTATTCTTGTGTGCATATGTTTGGCTTTATTAAAATATGCAAGGAATTGGGTAAAAGAGGGAGTCACCCAACGTTTAGGGACAAACGAATAATAATTAGAAAAAATAACATATTAAGTTCCATACATATTGAAATTTTAAATGTAAAAAAATACCATTAACATTTAGAAGAAAATCTAAGTATATATTTCTAATATGGAGATGAAGAATGACTTTTGAACTTAAAGTAATGGAAATCATAACGAAAAAAGTTTCAAAGAATGCTTATACACTGTTTGTGGGGGTGCAAATTAGTTCAACCATTGTGGAAGAATGTGTGCCAATTACTCAAAGACTTACAGTCAGAAATACCATTCAATCCAGCAATCCCATTACTGGGTATATATCCAAAGGACTATTAATCATTCTATTATAAAGATACACACATGTGTATGTCCATTGCAGCTTTATTTACAATAGCAAAGATATGGAGTCAACCCAAATGCCCCTAGGTGATAGACTGGATAAAGAAAATGTGGTACATATATACCATTTACTACTATGCAGCCACAATAAAGAATGAGACCATGTTCTTTGCAGGGACATGGGTGGATCTGGTGGCCATTATCCTTAGCAAAGTAACACAGCAACAGAAAACCAAATACCACACGATCTCACTTATAAATGGGAGCTAAATGATGAGGCTACATGGACACATAGAGGTGAACAATAGACACTGGGGCCTATTGAAGGGTGGAGAGTGGGAAGAAGGAAAGAGTCAGGGAAAATAATATTAGGCTTAATACCTGGGTGATGAAATAATCGGTAAAACAAACTTCTATGACACACGTTTACCTATGTAACAAACCTGTACATCCTGCAAATATACCCCTGAATTAAAGAAAGTTTTAAACATGTAATAATTTGAAAATTTATTTTAAAATGAATAGATCTGAGTATTATTGTGTTGGTATACTCATATATATCAAATGTATATATGAGTATACACATTTGGTATGTCATAAGATAAATTTGAAAGGTAAATGAAAGTATTAGAAAAGATTTATAATAGAGCCTAATATATAAAGACCTCACACAAATTCACATACACTCAACACAAATTAGCAATAGGGTAACAAAACTACTCAAAATCCCTAGAACAAAGTTTAGATGAGATAGTATGTCATGCTCTATCTTGTCAAAGGTAAAGAGGAAATCAAAATACTTAGTATTGGAGAGGGTTCATAGAAACTTTTACATACTCTTGGTTGGTGTTTAAAATGGATTAACTTTTCTTAAATATATTTAGACAGTTTTTAAAAAGTGTATGCTTTTGACACAAAAGTTCCATGTCAGAAAATATAATTTGGAATAGATATATGCAATATATAAATGGATCTTATAGCACTCTTGCTTAAATTGCTAGTCCTAGGCCTAAGTAGTCAGAGCTAACCTAGTTCAAATCTCGGGCCATTAGATGGATCCGGAGAAGCTTGCTAGTAAGTTCAAGAGTCACTCCACACTATTTAGCCTCCAGTTGAATCTCACTATAGTTAACTTCATTATCTCTAATCACTGTTTTAAGTTTCAGAAGTCCAAACTGTAGCTTTGCCGAGAGGAAAGTGGTGCATTTCATTAATAAACAAACTGAAAAGAATGGGGATCATTATTCTAAGGAAAATATGTCAGATTTTTCGTTGAGAAATAAAGCAGTTGCAAATTCAAAGTCTAAGTTGACAATTTAAAAAGGTTTATGCCTGGGCTGGGTGTGGTGGCTCATGCCTGTAATCCTAGCACTTTGGGAGGCCGAGGTGGGCAGACCACGAGGTCAGGAGATCAAGACCATCCTGGCTAACATGGTGAAACCCCATCTCTACAACAAAATACAAAAAAAAAAAAAAAAAAAATGAGCTGGGCGTGGTGGTGAGCACCTGTAGTCCCAGCTACTCAGGAGGCTGAGGCAGGAGAATGGCATGAACCCGGGAGGCAGAGCTTGCAGCAAGCCCGGATCATGCCACTGCACTCCAGCCTGGGTGACAGAGCGAGACTCCGTCTCAAAAAAAAAAAAAAAAAAAAAAAAGGCCTATGCCTGGAATTGTCCATCTCTAGGAATCAACTTTAAGGACTAAAGAAGAGTAAGATTGATTTGAAAAACCTATTTTAGTTTGATTATCAAAACAGTAAGAGCAGAATCATGGAAACAAAATGAAGGAAGACTATATGGCAGATATTAGTGCCCACCCTTATCTTCTAAACACTTGCTATTCCTCTATATTTCTGCAGCTTCCCATTGCAGACCTCTGCAATGCTATCTCTGAGGCCTTTTCTGGTCATGTCCTGCTATAGACTAAAGGTTTATGTTCCTCAAATCCATGGTGTCTGGAGATGGAGTCTTTGGTTGGTGATTAGGTCATGAGAGTAGAGCCCTCATGAATAGAATGAGTGTCCTTACAATGCTCACCTCCTTCCAAGAGAGACCTCAGGGATCTCTCTTGCTGCTTCTGCCATGTGAGGCTGGGAAGACCACCCTCTATGGACCAGGAAGTGGGCCCTCCCTCACCAGACACTGAATCTACTGGTGGCTTGATCTTGGACTTCTCAGCCTCCAAAACTGTGAGAAATAAATTTCTATTATCTGTAAGTCACCCAGTTTATGGTATTTTGTTATAGCAGCCCAAGAGGACCAAGACACATGCTTAGCCTTTGCCCAGAAAAAGCTGGAATTGCCCAGGAAATAATACCCTGGGGCAGTCTTCAGGTAAGGACTGACAAGTGCTGGTGGCTAAACCATCAGCTTCCTTCCCCATGAAATAACTGTGAGACATACATAGACCTCATGATGTCCTCAGTGGGATGGGGCTCACATCAGTAACTTCCTTGTTAACACACACTGTATTGGTGTCATTTCTTTCCTTGTCTCACTTCTCCACTCCCTTATTAGTGCTTCCTAGGATCACTTCCCAAATAGAAAACTTTCACTCAAATCCTTATATCCAGTTTTATTTCAGGAGTGGCTCAACAGAAGACAATGGTTCTAAGGTATATTCCAAAGCAGAGCCTCAGGATGGGATTGTGGAATTGAAACAGTCACTGTCCAAATAGCAATAAGTACCTCATTGCTGGCAGTAAATGTGAGGTGGGAAACATCTGGAATACTGTAGCATCACTATTGCTAAAGCTTCCACCTGTGGAAAAATTGGGAATGAACACAGTAGACAGTAATGTACTGGCTTACTTATGCAATATTTCTAGAGCTTGGAAGAGACTGGAACAATAGTATTTATAGTGGCTATGGGGTAGCTCTCAACCAATGATGGAAAGGAGTTGGTGGATAAATTCCCCTCTTCTTCATTCTTCTGTGGGACATCCACCCAAAGCACCCATTAGATTGAGCCCCAGATGCCCACAGACCCCAACTGCTCATAAATGAACACTGTAGTGGCTCCCTCCTCTTTCCTGTCTCATTCCCCACTCCCCTAGTGGTGCTTCCTAGAGCATTGCCTGCCAAATGAACTGCACTCGCCTTGTCTCAAGGTCTGCTTCTGAGGGAACCTAAGAAAGATAGCTTGGATAAATTGGAGAAATGCAGTATTTCCTTAGAATAAAGGTTAGACCTTAGAGGATAGACTTGACAGATATGACAGGGAAATAAAACCTTGAAGATGAAATAAGTTAAAAAAGGAAAAAGACTTACTCTGCCTACCTGTTTTTTAAAAAATGGTATTAGAAACTAGATAGATATTTGAATTTTTAACTAGATCAGATGGAGTGTAGCCAAAAAATCAGAGAAAGGGGGCATAATCCTAACAAGCAGACTGGAATGACTGTCCCATAGATGGTAAGAATCCAGAAATCTATCAAGGATTGCCACTCAAAGCTCTGAGTAGAAAGTCTTTAAGAAGAGAAATTGAAAAACTACCCCTTTAAACTTCAGATAACTGTACAAAATAAATTACATGGGTAGAGATTTTTGAGGAGATAACCAGGAAGATTGGAGAAAAATACTTAAAAAAATTTCTGGTAGGTGTAAAAGTGGTGCATTAATTATACGTGGGGATGCAGCTATTCCCAGTCTTCTGAGGGACCATTCTTGAGAAATTTATACTATTATAACTTTATAGAAAGGAAGAGTTAAGATGAATTGGATAAGAAGTGGTGTTTAATAATAGCTTAAGCCCAGACTAGGATTACATGTTGGTTTGTTGGGTGCATTTATTTTTCAAATCAGAGTTAAATCAGGCAGCATCTGAACTTATTTATTTCTTCTTTCACCCTGAAAAGCAAAATCTAAGGGAGATATTTTGGAAAGATGGAAGTTTGGCTAAACAAAAACAAAAGCAAAGAAGACACTCATAAACAGGAAATGGTGCTAGCCCTTGATGCACAGAGGTAAAGTCCAAGTTCAGCTGAGCCAGCCTCCACGATCAGAGCAGAAAGAAATGGTGCTTAAGGCCTGGAACATTCAGTATCTGAGGAAAAAGACAGCGCAGCACCAGCCAGCAGTATTAATCCTCACCAGGCCCCAGAGGCGGTATCAGTTGTAGGAATTTGCAGAAAAAGCATCCTTTTCCAGTTGAGACATATGTGATGACTAGGATCAGATTTTCCTTAGTGAGAGGGTTTCCCAGTCTTCATCAGTGCCTCACCAGACCCTCTGGCACAGGAGGGAAAAATGCCTGTGGATGGGATACCCAAGAGCTGCTGCTGCCGCCAGATAGAACCCCCACTCAGTTTCCAGTTCCTATTTGATTCCTTTAATTTCTGGAATCCCAGGGACAAGGCCAGAGTTTTGAATATGTATAATGGAAGCAAAAAATTACTTCATGTGAGATAACTGGGTCTGACTCAAGGCAAGTTTCTAAATAGATCAAGAAGTGAAGATGGTCTCAATGTCATTCTCTGAGAGAGAGACAAGTTGCCCAGGTAAGTCTCCCTTCTAGGTGTAGTAAAGGCACAATGCCAAGACTAACCTTTACAAATTGGTGAAATTTCTCATCAGGTTCCCAAGTCACAGAATCAAGATTTCATATTGTCAAGGCTGAAAAAAGAGAACATCTTTGTCCGTGTTTTCTCCTCAGGTACCACTAAGCTTCTGCTGCAGTCTCTGGTGTTCTGAGAACCTAATTCTGCCTGGAATAACTGTGAGGTAAGGGCCGAAAATCCACGTTTCCTCAGTTGGTAGGGTGAAATCATTATCGATTATTAACATTTTGGATCTTTTAACATTAAGGCACAGAAGAGGCGAGCATTGAGAATGCTGTAACTCAGGGTGCCTGGGTTTTCAGGTACCTACTGTGAAAAAGTACCCACTTAAAGTTCCAGGAAGAAGCTCAGGCCCTGAAAGACAAATATCAGTTGGGTCCAGAGATACCTGAGTTGGGGATGAACTTTGGTGAACTCTCCTCATTACCATACTAAGAACCCCACCCTGGGAGGAGCTTCTTGGCCGTTTGCTATTGATACCATGTATGTAGAAGCATCATGGGCATGTGCCTGTGCTGCCTTTACTCCACCTCTACGTACAATGACTCAGCTCACCAGCTCAATCAAAGCCCTATTTTCATCTTCGAGGAGACACTGTTTTGGGTAACTATACCGGGTATCCTCTTTACTTGTTGCAAATAATAAAATCCCCTTTTAAAATCTTCCTTGGTTGTGGGTTGTGGTCATTGGACTGTCACTTGCAAAGCAATTGAACCCATTTGTCATGTGGATAACAATCTCTGGATGAGGTTGCACACATAAAGAGAGTATCTTTGTAATAAATTTAAAATCTTTCTGCAAATGTGTACGAGTCTCCTCCACCCCCAATAAAACCAAAACTACATTTCCAGGCTTCCCTTCTTGCTTTCTCCCTTCTAGAGGTCTCAGTTCAAGAAAGCCCTTGTGGAATACTGGAGGGAGAGGGGAGAACCAGATTATACCAGTGCTTGCTTCCCCAGGTCTCAGGCAGCCACTGCATTTTGGAAGATCCTGCTCTTATCAGACAGTCCTTCTTCAGGTCCCTGGTAATGCTGGGCAGCCCAGCTGTGGTGGTTCAGCTCCATCGGTACTTTCTACTGTTGCATTCCAAGTCAAAAAGTGGTAGCAAGTTTTTGCTATTGCAGAGTTCATCCCTTGTTGGGCTTCTCCATTCTTTTACCACCGTTAAATAATCTTTTCTTATTTTTATTTTTGTATGACATTCTTCTGTTTAAATACCTAGTTTTCTTCTTCCTGATTGGACTTTGGTAAAATTCTCAAGATTTTACCATATCTGTTTTACTCTTTTTCTTACTGATGCATTTTAGTAAATCTGAGGCATCACTCTGTTTCACTCGTACAAACAGTGAGATGCATCTCCAAAAATATGAAAATGTTCTTACATAACTTCCATCTTATAGGAACTCACAAAATTAATAATTCCTGGGTATCATCCAATATCCTTTCTAAATTCACTTCTCCATGAAAAATTTTTTTCTTTACAGGTGGCTTGTTTAAATTAGGATCTAAACAAGGATCACACATTGCAGTTGCTTTTTATGTTTCTCCTAGCTCTTTCAATCTGAAACCTCACTACTAATCATTTTTTGAATGCTATTGACTCATCGAAGAAATTGTTTGCCGTCTCATAACATGTCTCAGATTCTAGGTTTGTCTTAATGTTTCCTAGTCTTGTTATTTAATTGGTTTCTTTTTTTATTCCCTGTTAACTGAGAGTTAGCTCTAGGAGCTTTTCAGGTTTCAGCCCAACCTGGAGTCTGAGGGTAGTCAGTAGACAGGTGGTAGGTAGTTGAAAGAACACTCGGAGGACATAGACAATTGGGACATGGCTGTATTCTCCCTCTGTCAGCCTTTGTCTCAGCCGCCCACTCTGGCCACAGCCCCAAAACGTGCATCTGCACTCCCTGGCGCACTCGTGGCTCCTGGCTCCCCGGCTCCCTGCTGTCTACCTGCAAGGCAGCTGGCTCTCTCTTTGTCTGCCTGCAAGGTGGCTGGCTCCATTATGTGGGTCCTCTCACAGTGTTGGTGATACATTTATGTACCTTACAGGCAACAGTGGTTCAGAGCCAGGTGATGAGCCCACTCATAACATGGTTATATAACTGAGATTATATAATGCATGGGATTGTGCGCCTGCGCTCCATTCCTGCTGTGTTATACTGCACTGGATGTTATACTGCACTCGGCCTACTCTTGACTACAGTGCAGCTATTTCCTTTACAGGGCTTGTTTACATTAAAATATTTTTGTTTGGTTTTGTTTGGTGTTTGATTTTTCAAGCATACTTCATAGGTGGTGTTGTGTATCCCATATTGCTTTCTATCAGGGGTAGACAGTGACAGATTTTTCTATTACTGATCAGTGGGATAAAATGATGACTGCTTGATCTCTCCTTTGGAAAGGTCCTTCATTAGTGTTGTTCACGCATATTCCAGTTTTCCTCTTCTGAGCACAAGCAGAATTGAACCTCCAAAACTCTCTTGAAATTAGATATAACCATGTGAATTAATTTAGCCAAAGAAACATGGCATTTACAGGTGGAAGCTTTTAAGAGCCGGTCTGCAAATCATCACATAACTTTTTTGCTTCAGAATCAGGGAACAATGTTCTAGATGGATCTCTGAGTGAGTCCGAATGGAGAGGTCCTTTTGTCAGCTAGCATTGGACATGTATCATGAGTGAGAAACCAAAATTATTTGTTTTAAGCTGCTGAAATTTTGGGGTTGTTCATTACTACAGTGCAGCATAGCCCTTCACGATTAGTATACTTATCTGCCAAGTCTCAATTGGTTTCATCCATTATTGATCATTGTCTGGATCAGTTATTTCATTGGGAATTATAAAATGGTGCTCTTTCCCCCTCCCCTAATTCTGGTATTCATTTTACATTAATCAGCTAAAATTCTTTTGCACAGAAGAATTTAATACCATTGATTAATCCTCTTGGATTGGAAAAAAAGAATGAGTGTTTCTATACACTTGTATTTAATATTTTCTAACTTGTTAACAATTACATTTTACTTTAATTCTTGTCTTTAACTCACAGGGTAAGATAATCTAATTTTGGATATTTACTTCTTTGGGGCATAACTTACATGGATTTAATCTTCAGATTTCAATTCTTCTCTGAGAGCTTTATAATGCAAGAAAGTTTACATTAAAATTGGGTATCTAATTGTTAGCACTGAAACATTTTATTATTGCAGTATCTGGTGTTGTCAATTAATCTCAGTGAAGAAATTTAGATGTATTATTTGGCAAGAAAATTTGAAATAAAAATAAAATAGAAACTAGCTTTTAGTCATAAGAAAAGTCTTGTCAGATTACTACTAATTCATTTCAGAACATTTGCCAGGGCTAGAGAGATATGGCATCTAAGTGATCCATGAATAGACTTGGAGTAACTCAAATAACTAGGCAAATAGTTTTCTGAAGATGGGAGTAGGATTGTGAATCTGTTCCCCCAATTTTTCATAGTTAGCAACTGGATTATCTAAACCTGGTGTGTTAAGATACACGTTGGTGGTGAACTATTATTACTGCTCCTCAATTAATTCCCAACCCTGCAGGCTGACTCTGGAAATTAACACCTGGTCAAAGAGTGGACCAAAATGTTCTCCATATAGAGGCAGCAGATCCCAAAAGCGAAGGGAAGGATTTGCTAAATATTCCCATATTCTTCCAAGCTCATCAATCAGATTCAAGTTTTTTCTGTTTGTTTGTTTGTTTTGGTGCAAGAGAAGTTAAGGGTGAAGAGACAGCTTAGGATGGTAATTTCTATTCAGAGAAATGTTAGCATGCCCATTTTATTGAAGACTTAAGCAATGTCCTCTAATTGATCTTTAATTATATTTTAAATTAATAAGAAAAAGACATTTTAATGCCCAAAGTCTAATTCCTAAATCTATCCTTTTATTAATTCTGAGCTTGGGTTTGTTTATTGACTTTTGAAAACCAAAGCAATGTTCTCAGTGAAAGATAATGTTCTAGGTATGCTTCTCTTTCTCCTTGATACAGTTCTCTATTTTTTTTCCTTCCTGTCTTAATTTTTCTTTGTCATAAAAACTTTAATAATTATTTAAAAATGTATTTAAAACATCATAAAATGATACTGAGGAAGATGAGGTATTCTGTTTTGCACATATTAATTTGAGATGACCAGGAGGCATCTATCTGGAGGAGATTATGCAGATTTGGGTGACATGAGAAAGGTAGAAGTAGAGATTAGCAATTTGGAAGTCATTCCCATGTAGAGCACAGTTGAAGCTATGGGTACAGAAGAGCATGCCTTGAGCCAGTGTATTGGTAGACGTCTGGAATACTTCAGAAAAGAACACTTAAGATTTGGGAGAAGAGAAACAACCTGATATATTAACTCAGTGTCTCTAAATCATTATGGCATGTACCCTCCCCTGTAGAGCTGACATCATCAGACGTAATCATTAAAAAGTCAACTGCAAGTCCTGGTAGAAGCTTATGGCAGTTTTCTATCTTTGAGGTCAATGGAGGACTGCAACAGCATTGAATGAGCAAGCCATAGGAATTCAAAGTCAACAATGACATTAATAATAAAGAGATTGAGGTTCAACATGGAATTTACTTGAAAGTT
This sequence comes from Theropithecus gelada, assembly GCF_003255815.1. Lineage (NCBI taxonomy): Eukaryota > Metazoa > Chordata > Mammalia > Primates > Cercopithecidae > Theropithecus > Theropithecus gelada. Next base: position 93,699,106 of record NC_037682.1, on the reverse strand, counting down.
CTTAAAGCTTTCTGCATACAGATAAACATTTCTATCAAAACTGTGGGCTTCTTCTGCAGAATTAGTAGGCTCATCAGATTTTTGGTTTTTGTTTCTCCATATCATGCTATTCCTCTTTCATTGAAACAGAGACAATGGTCTACCTCAACAGCATAGCATTATAGTCTCTGTAAGATGTCATTACCTAGACAGTAGTAGACAAGAAAAACCTACAAAAGGTCCAGGCTGGGATTATGAATGGATGTGGAAAAGTTGCTGGAGCCTACCTGGTGAGAGGGAAGCAAGTTTAGAGGGTGAGGCCTTACTCAGGGCCTTTATACTTCTCCCTGGCTGGAATATCTTTCTCTTTGATATCACTGTGAGTGGATCTGAACAGTGCATGGGGTAGACTGAAGCAGACTCTACCAGTGTCCCACTTCTATCTCGTCAGCCCTGCTATTACCTTATACACAACGCTTTCTTTCTGCAAGACCCTGCAACTCTGAGGGGTTTTCTCTGTGAAAGTAGAGTAGGTAGGAAACACTAGTGAGTTGCTTCTCAGGAAGTACTAGGTTGGTGCAAAATACTTGTGGTTTTTGCCATTAAAAATATGGCCAAAACCGCCATTAGTTTTGCACCAACCTAATAGCTCTCACAGCCAATGATGGACAGGAGTGGGAGGATAAACTCCCATCTTCCTTATTCTTGGGTGTGACATTTCTGAGGAATAGTTACAAAGACTACACCTACACCCAGCCAGATTGAACCCCTGGTGCCCTTAGAGTTCATATGTTCATGATTGAACCCAGTGTTGGCTTTCTTCCCTTTCTTGTTGCACTTCTCTAATCTCTTTCTGGTGCTTCTTGAATCTGCTGCTAAATAAACTTGTATTCACTTTGTCTCAAGGTCTCCTGGGGAAACTAAAGACAGATAACTTGGTTAAACTGAAATAAAATACATCCTTAGAAGAAAGCTTGAGCCTTAAAGGGCAAACTTTGACAGATATGAAAGGAAAAATGCAAACTTGAAGTCCAATATATTCCTTGAAACATGAAAAAGAGTGATGAGTAGAATTGTCATCGTAGATGGAAGAAGAAGGAAATGAAAGGCACAGAGAAGTGGGGATGCCAGAATGGAAATGTTACATAAGTCCAGAAAACAAAGCAGGTGATTTTATTTCATGGGAAGGTTCGGAAGAGACACCATTTACTAGGGTTTGAGGGAATGGTCTGGTGAGAGGGGCACCATTAACACTAAGAAATCAAGCTGTGGCTCCCCTCTGTAGGAAACGGCTGATGGTGGGAGGAGCAATTACATTTTAATCTTACTGATCTCAGTTGGGATGATGATGCAGGGACCTTATGTTTGAATTATTCATATTCCTTTACATTTCTACTGCATACTAGCCAATTCTCTCTTGAGCTCATGTCTTTCTTTTTTAAAAATGAGACTTTGCCAAACGCAACAAGTCACCACCACCACACAGTACTAAGTTATGTTTTTCAATGTTTATGAGTAGAGTTATAAGCTTAGTATGCATGTTGTGTGGCTTCAAAATTCTCTTAATGCTATGGTATCACATAACATGGATTTCCAGCCATCCAGCCTGCTTTCTTACTCTAATATAGACAGCAGTTTTGAAGATGGGTGCTGTCATAACAAAAAGGCTAAAAAAGGGGGCATCAGGCCATGGATAGCGTAAGAAAACAAAAGTTCAAAATCTCAGTGGCTTACCAGAATCCATGTTTATTTCTCACTCACGCCATAATTGTTAGATGAGTGAGTGGTCTTTCCTGTGTTTTAGGGATCCAGATTCTTTCCACTTGGTGGCCTCATCATCCTCTAGGAATCCATCACTGGGCTCCTGTTTCCATCAAGGAGATGAAGAAGAAGGGGCATGGAGAGGATCATTGAGAAGTTTCTGATGCCAGACTTGGAAAATAATTTAAATGCTTTTGTCCTCATTTCATTGGCCATTACTTACTTTATCCCCACTTTGTGGGCTGCAGCTTCAAGGGGGCTGGAAAATACAGACTAGGTACTGTGCCCAAGAAAAGGCAAATCATGGGTATTGACGAGCACTAGTATCCTCCAACACTCTGAACATGGATTGTTTATTTTATTTTTTACTAAATTAATGCTAATTTTCTTTATTCTAAGGAAAACCTCATGAAGGCAGAGACTACTGTTTATCATTATGTCCTCAATATCTACAGCATGATAGGCACACAGTAGGAACTCAGATGTTTGTTGAATGAATGCTTTACTGAGTGAATAATGAATGAATGGATGGATATGTGTCTATGAATGCATCAACATGTTAGTACAGTAGGAAAAATCATATCCAAGCAGGGAGGAGCAAGTGTTGAAGTCCACAGGGAAATTTAAGGTCAAGTTTAACAAGTTTAACTAGAGACAAAGCATACGTCCTAAAGCTGGTATTTTGTTGCTCAGGTGGAGGAGGAAGTATTTTGAAGGCCCTCTTAAATGTATTATTTCTGAGGACAAAGTCTTAGGAAATATAGTGAATTTATGCATTCAATATTATAGCATACAGAATTACTTAAAAGCTGTATTTTTATTGGAATGGGCTATTGGGAATTTTTTAGCCTTAAAAGTCATTGTTTTGTTTAGTCATAAACATCATTGTTTCTAAATTTCTAAAAATCATTTAGAAAATGTTTACTTTAAAAACCTTAAAATACATTTGTATAAGACCACCCTTGTGAGTTTTGTAGGTTGAATATATAGATGTTTTGAAGATGTGTGCTATTGAAAAATATTTCTTTGAGTTGATTTATAAGTACTTTCTTATCACCTGTTATGATTTAATGGACTTAATATAAAATTCATTACAGCACATTCAAGGGTTAAGTTTGAGAGCAATTCAATTTACTCTAAACTTATAATAGGAGTTAGTATTTGATTGCTAAAGAAATGGGGATATGGAAAGAGCCAGGATCTGGAGTCAGTAAAACCTGGGCTGAAATCCAGGTCCTGCTACTTTTCAGCTAGAGATCCTTAACTATGTTATGTATCTTCTCTCAGCATTTTATAAAAATCATTAGTAAAATGAGACTAACATTTCTATGCTAACATTATGGTGTGGATCAAATGGGAGTGAAGATGCAAAAATCTTAGCAGTGTCTGAGATTTTGCAGGTTCTCAGAAAAGAAATAAACCCAAAACCTAGTTTGGCCTCTCTCTCTCTCCTCCCCATCTGTGACAGTATTCTCCAAACAGAAAATTCTTTTCCCTACTCCTCCATCAGTACCCATAAGCTAAAATTGACTTATCAACCTGAGGTCATGTTACCTAGTAGAGAGCAATGCTAGGCTGTCCCTAATTCTCTCCTCCCCATGTGTTAGGGATGGCCTAACATTGCCCTTCAATGGGAAACATGGCCTCACTTATGCTAAATCAATTTCAGCTTATGGGTACTAATTGAGGGGTGGTGAAAAGATTGCCAGCTTCTTCCAGGTTCAGTGGAAAAGAGCACATGGGTTTGCTGACTGGAGTTCTCTCTTCAATGTCTTGTATAAATCCTACCTACAGGCCTGGCATGGTGGCTCATGCCTGTAATCCCAGCACTTTGGGAGGCCGAAATAGGCGAATCACCTGATGTCAGGAGTTTGAAACCAGCCTGGCCAACATGGTGAAACCCTGTCTCTACTAAAAATGCAAAAATTAGCTGGGCGTGGTGGCACATGCCTGTAGTCCCAGCTGCTCGGGAGGCTGAGGCAGGAGAATCGCTTGAACCTGGGAGATGGAGGTTGCAGTGAGCTGAGATCATGCCACTGCACTCCAGTCTGGGCAACAGAGTGAGACTCCATCTCAAAACAAATCCTACCTATAACACAGCATTTGCCATCTCCTGTTTCTGCTTCCTTATAAGTGAAGTAACTTAAAAGAACTATACTGCAATGCATTTTGAAAGTGAAACTTTCTTAGGTTTTTATAATTTTGTTCCCAAAACATTGGTCATGTTCCGATGACCAACATCAATTTTACATTAAATTTTATTGGTTTTCCGAAGTAGTCAATGAATTTTTCAGAGAAACAATTTCCCTTTTATACCCCTACTGCTTCAGTTTACATGATATTAAATCAAATTTCATGCTAACTATACAATAAATACAGCGGTCGTAGGCAGTTCTGGGAAGAAGCACAACTTGTTCTTGTTTGGCACACAACTCAGTGGAGCGGAAGAGCAGACACACATTAGAGATCAGAACCTATGAACACAGCTATTGATAAGTTTTAAAGCAGGAAAGAAAACTTTTGATGAGTCCAGCGAGTCAGTTAAGAAGAAGTAGGTTAAAAGAGCTTATACAAAGTGAATTGTAGACTACTACATAGCTTTCTCTTGCAGAAAACACAAAGTGAATATAAATATGAAATGGGGCTACTTCTGTGCAATACTAAACATTCAGAAAAAAATTGTAAGTTAACATCAGCCATCCAGATGTTTTAGTTTGTAAAGACATAATTTTAGTGATTGGATATTTCAGTTTGCATCTGAATGTTCCTATTTTAAACAAAATGTCACTTCATTTTAGGTGCTCAATAAATACTTGTTCAATTTTAAAAGTAAACTCATTGAATTGAAGCATTATCACCATTTTCTGATCTTAAATAGCTGTTCAGCTTTGGGATTGTTGAACAAAAATGTCCTGTGTGATGTGCTGCCACATGCTGGCTAGATGAGACTCTCAGATATCCCATGGTTAATAGTTTACAAAGTAAATTTAAAAAAGGAAAAAAAAAAATCTAAGGGGCTCAATTGATTGAAAAGTACATATACCCAAAAGACATGGAGCTGTTTCAGTGAAAGGACTTCAAGAGACCTTGGTAGTATAGACAAGGCAAAGAGAAAGTAGGCTATATTTTGAAAGATAAAGAAAGAGGCTGAATTTGAAAGATGCAAATACAACCTCCTGGGCATAGCATGAATATTTCCCGGTGTTCATTAAAAAAGGCAAAAAAGAAAGAAGGCTGAAGTCTAAGCCAGAGGCAGTGAGAAACAAAACAAAGGTGGAAAGAGTGGAATGCGTAGGCAAGTTATTGCTTAGGCCAGCAGCCAGGGCTACTGACCTGAGACCACATTTCCCTCCTGAAGGGTCTTGGCCATATTCGGGGGTCTTAGTTTTGGAGAGCTGGGTGTTTAGTCTACACATCCTAGTTCTAATATTGTTAGTTGCCCAGGAAAATGCAAACTTTAATGGTTCTGCAGGTTTTGCCTCAGTGGTTTTGTTTGTTTCTCTCATGCCCATAGAGATTTCACTTACTTCCTGAATATCTCAGCGATATATCTAAAAGCACAATTGTTATAGAGGACAGCAACTCATTTCACAGTAGAGGAGTTTGTCCGAGTATCCTGTCCATAATATTGGGGGAAGCTTGCCTGATAATTTCCTAGGAACATCAAAAATGAGAGTGGAGCAGATGTCTAATTAGAATACATATATAGATCTCAGCTTGCATTAAATGAAAAGAACGGTTTCTGCATTTTGCTTCAGTCTTTTTCTTTCAATGCCACCTAGCATCTTCTCAGGGCTCTTTTGTGAAGATAATATCAATGTAATATATTTTTTGTGAATATAATATCAGCATAATATATTTTCTTATCAATATTATATTTGATATTAATATCTAGGTATTATCAGACAACAAAATATTTCTAATATTAATGTGATTGTAATTGTTTCTTCTTATAAAATGGCATTTATAGTTGGTAAGAATACAACAAATTGAGTTCAGTGCTGCTAAATTCCAGATAACAGAAATTTTCAAAAGCTCTCAGATAACCTTACCATAATTTCTGAGATATAATAGGATCATGGTTTGTAAATGGTACTTTTTGGATGATTGATAATGTATCATTCAAAATAAATAACTTTTCTTTGGTTTAGAAAGAAAGTAAAATCATGATATATATAAAATATTTAGGCTTTTTCTTGGGTCATAGTCCCTTGACCCAAAACTTTTTTTACATATTTCAGATGAACAGCTAAATATTAATGTGTGCTTAAGGTAATTCAAATAACAGAATAGTGTATATTAATTTGATATGGGATGGAGGAGGCCTCTCTGAGATAATAAGAAAACATTACAAAGCTACTTCGTAGGCTGAGGTGAGGGGATGGCTTATGCCCAGGAATTTGAGGCTGCAGTGTGTTATGATTGTAATTCTGCATTCCAGACTGGGCAACAGAGTGAGAGCTTGTCAGTAAAAAATACTAAAACAAATAAAACGTAAAAAGATCATATTGACTGTATAAAATTAAAATATTCTGTACATAGAAAGTACTATGTTCAATCAGAATATGAACTACAAATTAGAAATAGAACAAATTGTAACAAAAACTAAGTTAAATATCTAATGTATTCCTGTAGAATAAAAAATTTAAACACTCAATATAAGAGTTTTCAAAAATACAATTTTACTTTTCTCAGAGTTGAAGTAACAGAACTTTAAATAATGTTATCATATTTTAGCAGAAAGTTTAAAAAGATTATAATGCCCAATGCTGGAGAGATGAAGTATGGTGGATTTTTTTTAAAAGATGTGTACTTTTATGAACTACTTGGGTCAGCTTATACTAGTACATGCTTTTTGTAGGACAAAATGGTAACAAGTGTCGGAAATCTTAAAAATAATATTTTTGATACAGTAATTTTACTTTTTGAAAGTTGTGTTTAAGAAATAGAAATATATATGCAAGATTTAGCTAAAATAGTATTTACTTCAGCATTATTTGTAATATAATTGAAATAACATTAAATCCAACAAGGGGGATGATGATCAAATTAAGTATGATATATCGATATTATGGAGTATTATGCAATCTACTTAATTTAATAGGCTAGAACGTTCGTGGTGTATATTTAGAGAACAGAAAGTTTCCAAAAATATATATAACACACTTCAATTTTATATGTGTAAATTATACAAAAGATGAGAGAAACATCACAAAATATTAATAGTGACAGTTTTGGATACTGAGATTATGGGTAGGCTTATCTTTATGTATACTTTTTCCATAGATAACATTAAACATGACATACTTAGCAAATACTCTTTCATATTCACATATTTCTGTATTATCAATCTCTTAATGTGATAGTTTTATAGAGAAGCTTCTCAATTGCACCAGGCAGAAGTTTACTTTTTCTTACAGGGTGGAAAGGAGGAGGGAAGTACAGCAGGGGTAGATAAGAAAGGATACAAAGCAGATGTTTTCTTTGCTCTTTAGCTTCAAAAAGTGCCTTGTACCATGTTTCAGTGGCAAGTGTGAGTGAAAAAGAAAATAGAAGAAAAACAGATAAATAGATGGATTTTGTGATCCATTTAAATATATCATTGATATGTGTGATGATCCATTGCATTATCTATTCATGGACAGAAATTATTCTTTTAATAAAAATGCCAACAGCCTTTTATTTTTGCTATACATTTGTACCAAATACAAAATACTATTTTGTTGTCATTTCAATTTCCTCTGGTTGCTGAGGGTGTACTCTTTGAATTCAGTATGTTTTGACAGTCCTTCAATTTCTCAAAGTTTAAAATGTGAGATATTTTCTAATAGAACGATTTGTTCTCATGCACAACTGTGATCAGGAAAGAGGAAGTCAGTAACTCAGAGTGTAGTCTTGCCTGAGAGAGAGGTCACAGGACAGCACAACACAGCATGTTATTACCCCATGTAGTTGAGTTACATTGTTTTGTCATAAATATACGTGGAATATACATTTTTTCTATGTATAAGCAGCCCTTGAGCTATCGCTGTCCTTTTCCTGTCTTCACTAGGATCAGATCACAAATGCAGTCACAATCTCCCTAGTTATAAGAACTTTTGCAAATTTCTATGGAAGACTCACCTTTTCGTTTCGGCGTCCTTGTCTCTAATGCAATTTCAGATACGTTGGGTTTTCTGAATTCCAGACTTTAATTAATTGCAGGCATTAATTGCGTTATCTGGGCTCCTAGACTGTCTTTTTTTTTTTTTTTTTTTTGAGACGGAGTCTCGCTTTGTCGCCCAGGTTGGAGTGCAGTGGCTGGATCTCAGCTCACTGCAAGCTCCGCCTCCCGGGTTTAGGCCATTCTCCTGCCTCAGCCTCCCGAGTAGCTGGGACTACAGGCGCCCCCGCCACCTCGCCCGGCTAGTTTTTTGTATTTTTTAGTAGAGAAGGGGTTTCACTGTGTTAGCCAGGATGGTCTCGATCTCCTGACCTCGTGATCCGCCCGTCTCGGCCTCCCAAAGTGCTGGGATTACAGGCTTGAGCCACCGCGCCGGGCCGGCTCCTAGACTTTCAACATATTTTTGATGATGGTAGACTGTTGACTCCCTCAGTACTGCTTTTGTTTTCATGACTTCCGGAATTTTAGCTTTACACTGTCCCTGGCCTCACTGAGATATTTCTAATCCTTCTACTTGTCCCAGGACTCTGTTACTTACTCCAGTGTTATTAAAATGCTTATCTCAAGGGTCTCTTCTTTCTGTTTGTTCCATCTTAATGTAGTTTTGGTTTTCTATATAAATGGAAAGGTGTTGTGTAGAAATATATATTTTCCAACTAAAAGTATGATTTGGTGATCTTTCCAGGCTGATGAATATGGATAAATTTCATTTTTTTTGAGTTGCTACACAGGAACATCACAGTATTGTATCATAATATTTATTCTTCTATTGATAAATAATGGATTTCTACTTATTTTGTTATAAACAATGCTGTGATGAAAATACTCACATATTTCTGTGCATGTGTTAAAAATACAAAACTATGCGACAGAGCAAGACTCCGTCGCAAAAAAAAAAAAAAAAAAACTATGCAATGGATAAATAAATTTGAATTCTTAGATCAAAGCTTATATACTTTTGAAATTCTGGTAATGAGTTACTTTTAATCAATACTGTCAAATTATCCATTAATATGGCTATATTAGTTTCTACTCTGTCAATCATATTTAAGAGACTGTCTGCGCCAGGTGTGGTGGATCACACCCGTAATCCTGGCACTTTGGGAAGCTCATGCAGGAGGATTGCTTGAGGCCAAGATTTTGAGATCAGCCTTGACAATGTAGAGACACCCCATCTCTACAAAAAAATTAAAAAATTAGCTGGATCCAGTGGCACATGGGTATAGTCCCAGCTACTCGAGAGGTTGAGGTAGGAAGAATACTTGAGCCTAGGAGTTCGAGGCTGCAGTGACCTATGATTGGGAGCCCGTGTGTAAAAAAGAAACACAAACAAAAACAGAGGGTCTATTTACTCACATTTTTATCCACTTTGACTGTAATCACCCTCCTTAATTTTTACCAGTTGGATGATGAAAAAAACCTCTTCTTTAAAGTTACATAGTAAAGGGGAGCATATTTTCATCTGTTTATCGGTGATTTGTATTTCATTTTTGTGACATTTATGATTGATGGCTTATTTTTATATTTAAAAATTTCTAAAAGTGCTTTATGTATTACAGAAGTATTTTCTTCTTTTGTTATTTTTAGATGTCCTTTTCTTATTGTGAACTATAGTACATATGCAGCCCCAGAAAAACGTATATCAACCTACTAGTAGAGCAAGCAACCATGTATCCACTCAAGTTAAAAAAAAAATGCTTTCAAAAAGTTTTAAAGAATTCTTCCTGTTTTTTCACTTGTCTGAAGTGGAAGGGTTAACCTAAATCAATTTGTTTGCTGTAACCACAAGCAGAAGTCTTTTATTCCTTTTTAAAAAATTTTTTACATATTTTATGTATTTCCATAGGAATGATAGTAGTTTTATTCACATAGTTTGTTAGACCTATAAAACCTACAGATAAATCTTCTGTCAGCTTAACAAGTGTTGTCTGTGTAGTGAACAGCTCATATTTTGTTTGCCTATCTCCCATTCCTCTGGGAACGGGAAAATCCCTGCCCCCTGACCACAGAGGGTTGAAGTGATAGACTGGGAAATGAAAATATGAGGTCATTCTCTTTCTGGTGGCTGAAAAGGAAGCCAAGAAACGGAGACAAACAAATGTGGGCAGAGGAAGAGAGATTATAGAAGGAATAATATTTGAGTTATTTTTCAAGTTTTATTCTGAGGCCCTGTAACAGTTCTGTACTTAAATTCCATGACAGTATTGTTAGGATGACTTTCTTTTACGTTTAAGCTGGCTCAGGATGGGTCTTTTCTATGGCATGGGACAGAAACATGTAATGCATATAGAATAACTGCCTGATTTTGAGATAGATTAATTTACTTCCTTTGAATAGAGTTTGGATGTAAATTTCTAGGAAGGGCATTAACACACCACAGAAGCTATGTGCAGGTAAGTTTATTGATGAGATGTTGTTATCCTTCTTCCTTTTATTTCCATATTTCAAAGTTTAGTAAAATTGAGGGAAGATTAGGTGATAGAATTACAGGGAGAAAGAAAGGATGAGAATTTGTTAAAGGTTGCTAAAAACACCAGATAAAATGCATAATAGGGTTGTACATTTCACTTGCTGTGTTTTCTGATCTAGAAGTGCTAGTTAGCTCTCTGTCATATCACTTCTGGGACTGGGTACATTGACTCATGCTCATAATCGCAACATTTTGGGAGGCCAAGGTGGGAAGATTGCTTGAGCCCAGGAGTTCGAGACTAGGCTGGGCAACTTAGACCCTTATCTCCACAAAAAATTTAAAAAATTAGCCGGGCGTGGTGGCACGTGCCTGTGATTCTACTTACTTGAGAGGCTGAGATGAGAGGATTGCTTGAACCCAGGAGCTCAAGGTTTCAGTGAACTGTGATCATGCCACTGCCCTCCAGCCTGGGTGACAGAGTGAGACCCTGTCTCAAAAAGAATTGTCACGTTACTTTTTGTAGTTTTTAGTTTCTTTCAGATATTTTAAAGATTTTAAAAATTTCTTTTATCATAATGATTTCATAATATGTTTGATAATTCCAATATAGGAAGTCTTTATGACTCCATTTCAGTTGTGTCTGATTTCTCTGGATTTGAGCTCAAAGTATCTTGTTTCCTTGCATGTTGGTGGTCTTATACACCTGCTTATCGAAGTCCAAAGATTAAACTTTTCTGTCAAAGTTTAATTTTAAACCAGTAGTTTATTCCAGTTTACTCTTTTTCAGACAGCCCTAATTTAAAGAAGGGGTCGTGGTGCTTGTCAGACTTTCTACTTAGGTAGGTGCTGGCTTTTACTTTAGTTATTCACATTCTAAGAAGCTACTAAAATGTCAGATCTCTTCACAGCCATGTCTTCAAATAGACAAATACTCTCTGTACCAAAACAGTTTTGCAAGTTGTTCTTATTTTATTGGGCTCCCCCAATTTTCCTAGATTTTGATCTGGTACTTTTCATCCAAATTATAATTTTTTAATATTATATATATCTATACACACACATATATGTATATCTAATACATTATGCATATAATATAGAGTTTTAGCTGCCCTCATTAGGAGAATTGATCTGTCTTACCTGATCCAGCATATGAGAAGTGGAGGTCCTTTGTAGCACTGAAAGCGGAACCGTGGTTGCTAGAGCCTGAGATAGGAGTGAGGATTAACTTCAGATGGCTGTAAGAAAATGTTTTAGGGTGATGTAAGTGTTCTGAAACTACATCCTGATCATGATTGCACAATAATATAAATTTACTAAAATGCAATCATCTGTATCCTTAATACGAGGAAGTTTTATGGCATGTGAATTATACCACACTAAAGCTGTTTAAAGAAGAAATTCAGAGGTGATGATTAAAAGAGTGACAGAAATCTCAGCTAGACTGAGAGGAAGTATGAAAGTGCAGAGAGCTTATACTCTCATTCCCTGTTGCGTTTCAGGAAGGAGATCTGCGCGTAGGGAGCTCCAAGGCCAACATGGTGACCACAGCAGAGGAGAAACGTGATTTGGCATGTTTGGGCAGGGAGAGTGCTGAAGATTGTTCTTCTCTCTTGAATACTGTGTTAGCTGGGTGGCATGGAGAGAGATACAAAATTTCACACTTGCTTCTTGTAGAGGACTTGGAATGTAGCTGAGGAAGAACCAATGGCATCCCTGTGATGAGAACCATGTTGGGGAGGCCATGGCATGGGCAGCTGAGGGAGAGGCCAGATAGAGAAAGTAGAGGAGATCCAGAACATCTCAAGTGCATGCAGGAGTTGAGGCTGGGATGTTCAGGTGAAAGGCAGCAACCACATGGCATGCTGAAAGAATAGACCACAAGCTACACAAACTGAACGTTCTAGAAGCAGAGGTGGTAGGGACAGGAACTGACAGATCTGCAAAGATAAAATTGCTGTTCAATAAACCCTACACTGCCTCTCCATCTGGACCTCAACCACAGATGGATGGGAGCCCCTGCCCGTCCAACTCCCTGAGCATGTATGAGCTTTACCTTGTTCCCAGAAACTGTCTTGCAGAAAAGGAAGATAGTCCTTTTGAGAGAGGAATGACAGCCTTGATAAATAGTTCGACCTTTGAATTGGCTGAATATTTTTCTAAACGGGACTTTTAAATAGAAAAGGCGATTTTGAACCAGAAGAGAATGATTCACCTCTAATTGGCATTTTAACACTCTGCCTCCACCCAACCCCCAGCCATATGCCTGAATGGGTGTTTGGCAGCAAACTCAGTGCATTTGTTTCAAAATGAAGACACTTCACTTTTGTTATACATCTGAGCTATAGTGTGTAAATGTTAGTTCCCACACCACTGCATCAGCTATTATCTATTAATAACCAAACACATTTTTTCATGTAGGGAGATGATTGCCAAATAATATGTGTCCATATGAATAAGCAAGAAGTATTTTGCTTCTTGTAGATGAGAAAGCCTCATGGCTCTGTGTGAAAATTTGCAGCCTCTTTGTTTCCTTTATCAATGCTAGTATGTTTCACTCTGCTTAAAAGAGATTATCAAACTGGTTAAGATGGTGCAGATTTTCAATAGTGTGGGTACTGTTTCCATTTCTCCCAGTTTCAACCAAGTTGGTCAACTCTCTGCACTAGAAATAGCATGCTAATTTTTGAAACTCTAAGACCTATTTCTGTTGTTGCTACTGCTTTATATCCTCTTGCTCCTCTCCACCTAGTCCAAATGCTCCCCTTTCTACTAGGCTCAGCTTGTACTCCCTCCCCCACAAATTCTTCTCCAAGCACTTTAAATCATACACATTTCCTAACCCTCTGAATTCACAAAACATCTAAATACAGACATTTGGTTCTCCACCACACACTGCCTAGGATAGTAATGTAACCATCTTTTATGTGTTGATCTAAAATCTCTCCCAAGCTTCATGAGGTTAGAGCCTATAGCCTATATTTCTTTGTATATACTCAGAGTGTATATTACATTGTTTGGTGTCAATCAAATCTGAGCACCTCCGCTGCTCTTTTACTTTATTAGCTATATGCCTCTGAAGCAAATATCTCAGCTTCTTTTAGCCTCAGTTTCTTTGTGGGGTTGTTGAGAAGGCTAGTGAGATTAGGTATGTGAAGACTTTAGCTCGCGTATGTATAAATGATGGCGCACAAATACTCAATAAATGTCAGCTGTCATTGGGAACGATCCTTGAAGGCAAAAATTGCATCTTCTTTCTTCCTTCTTGTTGACTAATCTTCAAAAAGGATTCATGTCCAACCAGTTCTCATGTCCTTCCCAGCTACAAGCCTCCACTGATCCTGGGCCCTGTCATCTCTTGCCTGGATGGTGGCAGTACCTCTTGACAACGCTCCCTGACTCTCCCTTACCAGCCTGAAGTCTGTCCTCCATACAAAGTCCAGGGTGACTCTACTGAACTGAAGAGTAATGGGATCTCGGATAAAGTTAAAAACTTTTGTAGCTTTTTATTTCCCTTTGTGTAAAATCCAAGTCATTGTAAGGATTGCTTCCATCACCAACTCCCTGTCTTCATCTTCTACCTCTCTCCTCCTCAGTCACTCAACCCTGGTCACACTGGTCTCCTGTTGTCTGTGGACTGCAGCAGGGATTTATCAATCTCAGGACCTTCATTCTTACCTTTTCATCTGCATGACTTGCTCCCTCATATTTTATGGGTCTCTGCTCAAATGTCACCTTATCAGAGAGGCCTTCCCTTACTACCCAATGTAAATACCATAACTTACGCCATCCCCCAAAACTCTCTATCTCCCTTACTTGGCTTTATTTTTCGTTGATTCACTTATTCTTGGAGGTATTATATTTCCATCTATTCACTTGTTTTCTGTCTTCTTCCACTGGAAGGTAAACTTCATGTGGATAAAGCTTTATGTTGTTCTGTGCTCTATTTCCAGTACTTTAAAAAGTACCTGGCATAGTCCATAAAAAGAATGAAGACATTAATGAAAGCATAATTAAGTAATGGCATATGTTTAACAGCTATATGTTGAAAAGTCATCTGAATGGTGTTAGCAATAGGAATGATGAAATTTTTCAATATACAAGTTTACTCTATAACCTCCAAAGTTTCAGCATTATTTTTTAACTGAATAGGTTCCAACAGTCTATAAATTTTGACTGTGTTAGGATGGCCATATTCACTCTATCACCCTATATCCTATATTGTTTATTGTTGCACTGTATCCTTTTCGTGGTGAGTATATTATTTACTGTGTGGCAATCATAGGATTTCTATTGTGAGCCCAGTCAGACACTGCTGCTATAATTGTTGGAATCCATTACTCACAGAGTTGCCAAATTTAGCAGATATAATACATGATGCCCAGTTACATTTGAATTTCAGATGAACAACAACTAATATTTTAGTGTAAGCGTGACCCAAATATTGTGTGGGTCATACTTATACTAAAAAGTCACTGTTCATCTGAAATTAAAATTTAACTAAAGAGCTATATTTTATCTGGCAACTATAATTAGTAGCTGAATTTCCTGCCTGTTTATCTTATAGTTCTGGATGTTTTCTACCTTTTCGAAATCCAAATCAAGCAACTTTAGCTTGGCCACCTTGGTCTGTGATCTCTTTTACCACTAGAAGGATTATTTCACTTTTGTTTTTGGCTGTTTGTAGAAAGCAAAGCCAAAAGACAAAAAGGATTAGATAAGAATCCTTCTTTTCCCCTGACTCTAGTAAAACAGAGTATAGAGCACACACAGTTCAATTAGAGCTTCATTTTGAGAGGGAGCTTTGAATAATGAGTTGCTTTCGCTTGGCTCAACCATCTATTAACTCACCATCATGAAATAACAGATGGCCTGGTGTGAAATGTGCCTACAGGGCTCTGTTTATGGGAGAAACCTATGCCAAGGGCTGCATTTGTTTCTCTTTTCTAATTACCCATTTGGTGGAGATATTTTTGGAATTTCCAGCAGTGAGCATTACTAGGCTGAGGATATGATTGGAACCTGAATCGCTTGTATGGGATATCTAGCATCTAAGCTCTTGCTTTTATATGATTTCAGGCTTTGTGTATTATTGTTCACTGAAACCTGAATAAAATATTTTTGGCCATGAATGAAGAATTCATAAATTAATTCAAGTTATTTATTTATTTATTTATTTATTTATTGAGACAGGGTCTTCCTCTATTGCCCAGGCAGGAGTACAGTGGCACGATCTTGGCTCACTGTGAACTCCACTGCCTGGGTTCAAGCGATTCTCCTGCCTCAGCCTCCCGAATAGCTGGAATTACAGGTGCCCATCACCATGCCTGGCTAATTTTTTTGTAGTTTTAGTAGAAACGGGGCTTCGCCATGTTGTCCAGGCTGGTCTTGAACTCCTGACCTCAGGTGATCTGCCTGCTTTGGCCTCCCAAAGTACTAGGATTACAGGCGTGAGCCTAATCCTAATTCAGGTTTATCTATACAGTGATGGTAATTATTTCCTGAAGGTTGTACAAAAATATGTAGTTTTTCTGATAAATTTCATTTTGTTTAGCTTTAATACTCCTCGGTTAATAGATTGTTCTTACTTTTTAATCCCAGAACAAAGCATCATCAATTGATGTATGTAGGAGTCACTTTATCTAACAAGCTATTTCACCTTACCCCACTTTAAGAGGTGGGCTAGTGGATTTCAAAGGCCATTTGACTCAATAAACAGAGTTGAAATCTCTTATGTTATAGGTTGCTTTTCAGGTCTTCTATTTGTCCCATAAACTACTTCTAGTTTTGATTTTCTAAAGATATGTAGAACTCTGTGAGGAAATTGCATTCTTAGAATTATTAGACTAAAGTGTAGGGCAAACATTTATAAAGAGAGTAAATATTGATAGAACAGGCAGTATGATGTAGAGCTCAGATTAAATAATATTTGGTTTGCTTTGTTCTCCTACCTTTCAAATTTTGCCTCAGAGGCGCCGTGTGAAGCAGAAGCATCCATTATTGTGTACCCATTGGGATTTACTTCTTGAAGAACATCGAGTGCTCCGTGTCCATGTCCTCAGGGCTGTTTTATTCCAGCTCAAATAATAATAATAATAGTAATATTAAAAAATAGATTTAATTTTTAAGCACTCACTATGTGCTGGTGGCTTTTCATGTAATATCTTACTTGCCCTTCCTACTCGTGGAGAACTGTAATCAGTTGTTAAAATTCTTCCACTCATTATGTTTCTCAGTAAGGGGAGAATAAATAATAAATAGGTGAACAAGAAAACTATTACTTAAAATGTTAGAGGAGGAGGATAATTACTGGATCACTCATAGTAGTCAATTTTTAAAATAATATATTTAAAATTATATTTATTTTACCTTTATTTTTAATATAATATTTGATATATACTAAGGAATATATATATGTGTATATATATATACACACACACACAAAATAAAGCATGATATAATGACTAATCATGACCTACCATCCAAATCAGATCCTAGATTATTACCAATTACCTACCTATGTATTTCTTCCTTTACCCACCCCCACTGCCTTCCCTACTATGGGGTAATGACTGTTCTGAAAAGTTTGTTCATCATTCCACCATTTTTGTTTTTTTAAATATTTGTATGTATGTATGTATGTGTGTGTGTGTCTAGAGATTATATTGTTTAGCTTTGCTAATTCTGTGCCTTACAAAATACGGTGTCTTACTATACAAAGTCTGCAGAAACATGCTTCTTTCACATAGCATTATGCTCCTAAAATTCATCTATATTGTTGCATGTGGCTGTAGTTCATTCATTTTATAAACATATAATATTGAACTGTGTGAATAAACCACAATTTTTAAATTTCTTCTTCTGTCAGTGGGCTTTCGGGGCTTGATTTTTTTTACTTTTTTGCTAGTATAAGTGATACTATCCACATTCTTGGACACATCTTTTAGCACTTGAGCTAGAAACTCCTTCAGGCATATACCTACAATGAATTGCTGGGATGAAGGCTATGTGATTGTTTGACATTACAAGATAGTGCCCAATGATTTAAGAAGGCAATCACCTTATTTCCTGGGTGAACCAGAATTGAGAACCCAAAGTTAATCTAATTCAAACTACTTACCTTGTTTTCTATTTAGTTTTATGTCCTAGAGACTGAATATCTGTTAAGGAGCAAATTCCAGTCAAGACAACATTTTAGTAGTTATAACTGAGTTCCTGATGAACAGTATGTGGTCTACAAAGGTTACTTATTGGGTAAAGTCTTTGAGAGATGACTCTGTAAACTAAAAGTCTAAACTCTGATGGTTGCAAAAATATAGAATGTTATAAGTAGAAGTCCTGAATACTGTAATTCCCAAGAGCTACTTCACTGAAATCCCTGGAAAGCAAAAGTATTATTTTGAGAAAATAAAATGGGAAACAACCTTTCTATCCCTTCTACTGATATGGAGAATATCTTGATACAGGATGAACTCAATGTGTTTAGTTAATTCTTTCTGGAATATTTTTGTTTTGCATAATTTATCCTTCTCTATGTTATGTGCTGGTCTGTTGCAGGAAATACAAAAGAAATCTTAGTTGAGTGTGATTTACTGCTAAAAGTGTATTTTATCCATATATACAGTAAGAAAAAGTATTCACATAGTTAATTATATGTAGTCATATCTTTATTAGACATTTGTATACATCTGCTACAAATTGGAAATTTTTGGCTGGAGAAAAATCTAATACGTTTCCATCTCACCTAAAAGTCTTCTGATCCATTTGGAAGATTACTTCCCAATAGATTCCAATATAATCCAGATTCTTAAATTGCACACACTATTTAAGATTCAGACACAAAGTTACACGTTGTAAATGTTACCAGAAAATAGACCAACTATATAAGAAACTATTGATGTTCTGCTTACATACAGAGATTAATCCCTCAAATGCTGTGTCCATGCTTTTGAACTGATCAAATTACCAATCTTTTGTTTGAAATCTGAGCTGTTAAATTTCATACTCTTACCATTTGGAAAAGGTAATACAGTTGAATAAATAACAACTACCCAGTCTTCAAAATTATGTTTTTTGAGCACATACCAACATGCATTGTCCTGCACCAGACAGTATGGGAGCTAGCAGAAGCTCCCATTCTGTACATAGCCCCATTCTGTATTGTGGAGCAAGGGAAGAAATTGATATTGTAATAAATGATGAACTTTATAGGGTAGAACATTAAATGTTGAGTGAAAATTGTCATAACTTTTGGGAGAGAGCTATCTTTGTAGCAACTTATTTCTTGTTGTATTTATAAATTGAAAGTCCAATTTATACTGGATCTTTTTTCACTCTATAATTTTTTTGCTTTGAGTAATTAGAGTTGTTAATATTAAAATTTATTCACTGAAGTCAGATGTAGATTTGTAATTAGTAGAAACTTCTTTTTCATTTGTTTCACATCTTTATTCTTGTTGCTTATAAATGTGTTGAGCACACAGTGCTAATTCTATGAGCTATTGCACACATTTTAAATAATTATAAAAACCAACAGAAAACATATTAAGCCAACACAATGGTGGGTGTTCAATATCTAGTGATCAAATTGAATGGCCAAAGCTCAAGTAATGTTTGAAAACATTGCTTATGTGATAACCAGAGTTTAGCCAACAGAGTCTAATTTGTCTATCTTTACTATAGACATGCTCAAGATATTTTATTATAAACTGTAGTCTCTGAAATAATATTGGTGATGAGAATTTAGTGACATGCAGTCTATGAAACACTGAATTGTTTCACTTGAGATGTTTGATTTTCCTTAAAGCAGTTTGCTATGTTTCCACTTGGCAGCAGGATTATGACTAACTTTGGCTTGAAATGCATTATTAGATACAGCCATGACTAATGTAGTCTAAATTTCTTACTCACATTTAAGGAGGAAATAGAAGATGGTAAATGATAAACTAAAGATGATAAATAATAAGCTAAAAATGGTAAATGATAAACTAAAAGATTATATATGTGTGTGTGTGTGTATACACACATACATTAAGTGACACATGACTGTGTGTGTATATATATGTGTGGCACACATATAAGAACATATCCCACATCGTTAAGTTACACACACACACACACACACACACACACACACACACACACACACAGTCTTGTGTCTTTTAATGATGATGGGGGTATGTTTTGAGAAATGTGGTGTTAGGTGATTTTGTCATTGTATGAAAATCATAGAGTGTTCTTACACAAACCTACGTGGTATAGCCTACTACACACTTAGGCTATAGGGTATAGCCTATTGCTCCTAGGCTACAAACTTGTACAGCCTGTTACTGTACTAGATACTGTAGGCAACTGTAGCACAATGGCAAGTATTTGTTTAAACATATATAAACATATAAAAGGTACAGTAAAAATTTGGTATAAAAGATGAAAAATGCTACACCTGTAAAGGGCACTTACCATAAATGTAGCTTGCAGGAGTGGAAGTTGCAGGAGTGAGTGGTGAGTGAATTGTGAAGGCCTAGGACATTACCGTACACTGCTGTAGACTTTATAAACACTGTGCACTTAGGCTACACTAAATTTATTTTTTTTAAAGTAATTGCACTGTGACATGATGGCTATGACATCGCTGGACAATAGGAATTTTTCAGCCCTGTTACGATCTTGGACTACCACTGTATGTGTGGTCTGTTGCTGACTGAAGCTCGTTGTATGGCACGTCTCTCTCATGTGTGGGTATAAAATCTTCCTTTTCTTTCTTATAAATGTTCGTTCATATTTTTCCAGGGAAATCATTAAGCCAAAGAGGAAATAGTCACTAATTTACAACATATAAATACCAGTAATCAGGAAAGATCATAATTAGTGGTGAATCATGATAATTCATACTTAACATTTATGAAGGTCTTTGTAATTTGTAAAATGGTTTTATCTTACTTACCTCTCCCTATAAAGTCATATGCATGTAACATCAGGAAAATTAGGCCTGTTTGGGTTATGACTTCTCCAGCATTTCATGATTAATAACTCACCATCATCCTCTCACAGTTGGACTTATCCTAATACAGTTTCTTCTGCTATTTTTATATGCATATGTATTTTTACTTAGTTTAACCATAATACACATAAAAGCTACATATAATTTATATCCTATTTATTACTGTATATATTCATGTTTTGGCATTCTGTTTTTAGAATTATTATGCTAGATATCTGTGTAATATTTATTAAAAAGATGTGAATCTTCACATCTTTTCATGAGGGACCCTTATTCATTTACTCAAAAATAATCATTAAGCCCTTACAATGTGTCAGGTACTAGACACCGAGAATATAGCCCTGAACTAGGCAGTCTGTTAATGTCAAAAAATTTAAACTTTTTTTGGATATTATTTTCTAATATGTCATAAGTATATAAAAAACAGAACTGCATGCACTGGTCACAATAATTAGTCCTTTCCCTAAGAAAATTAGCAGGATTTTTATATGACCCTTGATGTATAAATTCCTTTTAAATAGACTATAAAAATTTATATAATCACTGAGTCCATAGTAATGTCTAATTTCCCCAAATTCTTACCAGGATATTACACACACACACGTACTCATGCATGTGAAATGTTGTGTGTGAGTTTAATTTTGCTAATTTGATGGGTGATAAATGGTATCTTACGTATTCAATTTATAAGTGTTGATAATTTATGAAAATATTAACTATATAATTATTTGTATATCTAGAAACATCTGTTCATATCTGTTTTTTCTCATGTGAAACATCTGGCCCAGCAACATTCATGGAGAATCTGTTTTACCCACTGATTTTACCACCTTTTTCACACATTTAACTTCTCTATATACTTAGGTATAATTCTTAGTTATATATGTAGTCTAGTAATATCTGATTAAATGACATTATACTTAAATGTATTTTAACAGCTGGTAATGCATTTTGCTCATTATTACTCTTTCTATTAGAAAGTTCATTAGCTTTACTTGATCATTTACCACCTTACTTCTTTTAGTGAAGTGTTGTAATTTTCTTCATAAAGGTTTTGTATGTATCTTGTTAAGACATTTCTAATCATTACATACACAATACTGACTTTTTCATACATTTCATTTCATTTCATTCATTGACTTTTTCATTGTTTTGGTATTATTAATGGACTTCGTTCCGTTATGATTTCTTACTAGCTAGTGATGATAATTTCTAACTGGCCAATATACTGAATACTCATATTATTTATAATTGTTTTCCAGTTAAATCTATTGACTTTTAAATGTATTAAAACTGTTGGAAATTAAGTGTTTTCTACTAGTTTTCAATATCTACTGGTCTTATTTTACTTTCTTATTTGCTTTGGCTAAAAATTCATGAACAGATTTCCAATTCTGAGTAGGATGCAACAGCTTGTGATATTCCAATGTTTTTGATGAAAACACTTGGAAAAGATGAATAAACTTTAAAAAATTACAACAGTAGATTGCTGCTAAGGCCGTGAGGGCTGGAGGGCACAAGTTCAGTGAGGGGAGAGCCATAGAGAGGTAATCTGATGTTTTGTAGGTGTTTTATTCAGTTTTTTTTTTTAAGCTGATTTGTGATATATGGCAAGAAACTAAGAACCTGGACTTTGGGAAGAGAACTGCTACTAGGTGCAGAGAAATCCGTAAATATTTTAAATGAAAATATATTATGGGGTTGAAGACACAAAACTGAGTACCAAGGGGGCTCTAACTACTTTTTGCCTAAAACCTTTTGCTGAATTTTGAAATTGCCTGTGGCAAGAGGAAATATATTTTTCTCTCAAGAGTCATGGTATGTAGTAGCAAATTAAATGCTTTGAGAAGTCTCTCAGAAACAAAGCCATTTAAGTTTGCTATCCTATAATTTTTTCAAGCTTGTTTAAGAGGTTCTTTATTCATAACAAAAACATTCTGTTGAATGCAGTTTGGAAAATGCTGAACTATACTGTCATTGAGTACACCATGTCAAATTTGTATCCATATTGACTGACATGGCTTGTCTGACTGTAACTCCTAAATTAAACTGATTTATTGAATTTGATATCAATTTCAACACTAGAGAAAAATAATTCGGTTATCAGAACAAATGCACACTATGTTAAATAAGAACACAGTGTGTTTTGACAATACAGCAGGTATATATTTAAGTTTTATAATGATATCTAATGTCAAAGAACAGCAATAAACTTTTATGTTTTTTCCACATAATTTCAAGTGAACTTCTTGGAGAAAACAAGGAGAAAGCCACTATGAAGCATACATCTGTCTGAAAAAAGTATAATACATTAAAATATGGTACAATTGTGTGGAAGTACATTAACTTAGTTCTAATAAAATGAAGTATGGTTACATAACAAAAATCTGTGGCAAAAACTAGCAGTAAAATAAACACAAAACTAATGAGATAAAATATAATTTAATTTAAATAGAACCATGTAATTCATCAAAACAGACTTTGAGGATGCAAGGTAAGTATACAAAGAAAAATTGCACTTCTATACACTGACAATGAAAAAAATCTCAAAAAGAAATTAAGAAAACAATTTTATGCACAATAGCATCAAAAAGAATAAAATACTTAGGAATAAATAAAACAAAAGAAATGGAAGACCTCTATACTGAAAACTACAAAATACGAGCTGGGAGGAATTAGGGAAGAGTTAAATAGAGACATTTCATGTCCATGGATTGAAAGATATATTTTTAATATGGCAAGTCTTTGAAATTGATCTGTAGATTTAACACAATCCTTATCAAAATCCTAGTAGGATTATTTATGTATTTTTGGTAGAAATTTACAAGTGGATTTTAAAATATATATGAAAATTCAAAGACCTAGATTAGCTAAAACAATATGGAAACAAAGAGTTGGAAGACTTACTGTATACAAGTACAGACATCAAGACGTGTGCTTTGGGCATCAGGATACAGCTTTATGTCAATAGAACGGAATACAAAGTCCAGAAATAAGCATTTACAATTATGGCCAATTGATTTTCAACAAAGTTGTCAAGGAAATTCAATGGAGATAGAATAATCTTTTCAAAAAATTGTACTTAAAGAATTGGGTGTTCATGTGTTAAAAAAAACTTAGCACCTTTCCTCACATCATATACCAAAATAACCCAAAATTGATTATAGACTCAAATGTGAAAGTGAAAACAATAAAACCTCTATAAGAAAACATAGAAGATCTTTGTGATCTTGGAATAAGTAAAGATTTCTTCGATATGACACCAGAAGCATGATTCATAAGAGAAAGCAATTGATAAGTTGTATCTCATCCAAATGAAAACCTTTTGCTCTTTAAGACATCATTAAGAATATTAAAAACAGAAAAGCCAAAAACTGGGTGAATATATTTGCAAATGATGTAACTGATAAAGAACTTGTACCTATAATATATAAATAACTTTTACAATTGAATAAAAAGACAAACAACCCAATTAAATAAATTTTGTTTTAGTAGGCAAAAAATGTGAACAGACATTTTACAAAGGAGACATGACTAACAAACTCAGGGGAAGATGCTTAACATCATTAGTCATTGGAGAAATGTAAATTAAGACTACAATGAAGTATATCTTCGTATCAACTACAATGGATACAATTAAAACAGATACAACTGACAACTGGAACCCTTTATACAATACTGGGAAAATGTAATCCTATAGCCATGTTTGAAAACAGTTGGCAGTTTCTTTAAGATGTTAAACATAACTTTACCATATAACCTAGGAATTCCACTCCAAGGTATCTGCACAAAAGAAAGAAAAACATAGGTCCCTCCAAAGACTCATATACTATATTAATAGCAGATGATTCCTCAAAGCTCCAAACTGGAAACACCCAATGTCTATCAACTGGTGAATAGAATATGTTATATCTATGCAGAGTGGCATGCAACTTAGAAATAAAAAAAGAACAAACTACTGGTAAATACTACCACATGGAAAAACCTCAAAAATATTGTGCTATGTGAAAAAGCCAGACACAAAAGTCTATGTACCGTGATTCTATTTATATGGTATTTCTAAAAAATTCACATCTATAGAGATAGAAAGCAAATCAATGGTTACCTAAGAGTGGCAATGGAGATTAACAGCAAACAGGCACAAGGGAAACTTTATGGTGAAATGTTCTAAAGTGCATTGAGGTACAGATTGCACAATTCTATGAATTTACTGAAAATGATTGAACTCTAAATGTGCAATGAATTGTATGGTATGTAAATTGCATCTCAATTAAGATGTTAAAATAACCTCTGCCACAACAAAATAGACTGGAAATCAGATATATTTTTATAGTAAAAATTATGGCAAATGTAAAGCACGAATCTCATAAATGGGCATTTCAGTATTTGTTTAACCTTGGGCTGATTACTTCATCTGTTGGGAGCTCAGAGATTACCCAGTTGAAACTCTCATTTTATGAATGAAGAAGCTAAAATGTATTTTTACATAGGTCTGCTGTAAACTCTCTATTCCACTATTGGTCAATTTTGCTCTTTCTGTGCTATTTTAATTACCATAGCTTTAAAATGAGTCCTATAGCTCTCTGAGCAAGTGTCAGAAGATTGCGTGTAGTAGAATATACTTTCATTAAATTGGTAAGCTATTATTTCTCAAAGCATAGTTGTAAAATATATTTTTTTTCAGTTTCAAGAACAGTGATCCAGAATTTATGACTTTGCTACAAACTAGGATAATCTCAGATCTCTTGACTTTCCAAAGGACTCTTGAGTATCATGCTAATCTGCTTCCTATTTATAGTTAGTTGTGATATAATTTTTTTTTTTTTCTTTAGATGAAGTCTTGTTCTGTCACCCAGGCTGGAGTGCAGTGGCACAATCTTGGCTCACTGCAAACTCCACTGCCCTGGTTCAAGCAATTCCCCTGCCTCAGCTTCCCGAGTAGCTGGAATTACAGGCGCACACCACCATGCCCGGCTAATTTTTTTGTTATGATCATGGTTTGTTTTTTTTTTTTAAAGAAATTAAAACCAACTTGAACAATATACTCCTAAGAAATACATACATGATAAAATGATATTAAGAATAAAACAAGCTTGGATGATGAGAAGGTGAGATGCTCAGATGAGATGGGGAGGAGGGAGATGGCATATGCACAGATGAGGTATTGCTTTTTTTTTTTTTTTTTTTAAGACAGGATCTTACTCTATTGCTCAGGCTGGAGTGCAGTGGCATGATCCTAGCTCACTGTAACCTCAAACTCCTGGGTTCAAGTGGTCCCTTCAACCTCAGCCTTCCGAGTAGCTCGGATTACAGGTGTGCCTCACCATGCTCAGCTATGCTTTAATTTTTTGTAGAAATGGGGTCTTACTATGTTGCCCAGGCTAGTCTCAAACTTCTGGCTTCAAACAATCCTCCCACCTTGGCCTTCCAAAGTGCTGGGATTATAGTGCAGTAATTGTTGATGCTCCCATTCTTCTCTGGAACAGCAGATTCATAGTATTCATTATATTAATAAATAAGCAAATGAATACCTAAAGAAATGAAGTTTCTTTTCTGAAAGATACTAAGATGTGTAAGATATTGTGAAAGTTATACTCTTGTAAAGAATATAAGCAATATACATAGTTGAATTCTTATGTTGAAGCACAAAATAATTTATAGAATGTAGAGTTTACAAAGCACACATATTTTTCAAATGATTCCTTGAATCATGGTATAATACAGGAGAAATATGTACTATAATCCCAGTTTTCTTAATAGCAATTGGAATTCTGATAGATTAAGTGACTTATTCAAAGTAACACATCCAAAAAGTAACAAACTTGGCTCAAATCCTCACTTCAGGTTCCTAGGTCATTTCCCTTGTGGCTGTCATCTCTCAAAATACAGAGTATGAAAGTTGTTATGTGAGAAAAAGTTAAGTGTTAAAATGAAATATATGTCATTTCTGCCTCTTTATCTTATTTTTATTGTTTTTTTATCTTAAGGTTTTGGATAAGCTGAACTTACTGAAAATGGAACTGATTTTACTTGCAACGTGTTTTTCTTTGCCCTTTCAGTTTTAAGGCTAAACTTAACTCTGAATAGAGTTACTACTAATCAGCAGGTTGAGTGACTTCCTTTTGATTGGATTTTTTATATAAAACACAACTTGGTTATTGAGATATTTGGGGCATTTTTTCCCCTAGGACATATGAACTAATTTAGGGTGAATGTTTTAAATCTTCCGTTTGTGATCTGTTTGTGAATATGCAATTCAGCAGGATGTAGAGGCCTTAAAAACAAACGAGGAATTTTAATTGCAGTTCTCTGGACAATCTGTGGCCAGTGGGCCTGTGAACAGAGAGGTCACTACAGGCATTGCAGTTTCCTTGCCAAAATTATAACTATTAACTGTTAATTTATGGAACATGTTTCTGCCTACTCTTCAATTGTTGAGAATATTACTGGTTTAATTCATGCCCTAGGATAGGGTTGGGTAGGGAGTAAATGACAAAATAGATGTTTTCTTGGCAAGTTATGATGAGGAGACTTTTCCAGACCAGACTTTTACCAGGATAATAGATCTAGACTTGTAGTTCAGTTGCGTTAAGTTCTCTAACAATAAAATAGTTTCAGACCAGATTTAGCTTAAAGAAGATAAGTTTCTGTAAATCTTAATGATTTTAAATAATAAATATACAAATTTATACTTATTCAAGTTTATAAGAGTGATTTTCTGCTTATTTTTGGAAAAAAAATTTAGATAGAGCTAAATTTATACGCCATTTTTTTCCCTATGTTATCCAGAAAAAGGGCTGTTTTCTACTGTTGTAAATTAGTGGTCACTTTATAAATGTTTATTCACAAATAATAGATTGTTATGAAAAGTACAAATGACTTTTGAGTCAATTTTCTAGCCAAATGTTCTCATTTACAAATAAGGAAATTAAAGTGGAGAGGTTAAGAGACTTGTGCAGAAGTCCTTAGCTAGTTAGCAACTGAGTACTATAACTTAGATCACAAGACCCCATCCTGTGTTCTTTCTACTCTGCCACAACGCAGATTAAACCTAAAACTTTAACAATACCACAACATGGTCATGGTCCTATTACTCTTTCAGTATTGGTAGATGATTAAATGGAAAGTTTGATCAGGGGACTCAGAAAAAAAAAAAACTACTCACAGGTTTTAAATATTTTGTTTTACATTAAAACCCTAAATAAACATTTTTCACCATCTTTTGGTGTAGGATCCAGGTCATATCTTTTGGTGTGTGCCCATTGATTAGGTTATCTGTGCTTTTTTTTTTTTTTTTTTTCATAAATCACACTGACAGTACAGCATTTACTATTCTAGCATCAATTTCTTTAGGTTATTAGGGAACTTAAATACACTTGCAAAGTAATTTGAGTCCTGAATCTTTCTAGATTTTTATCATTTCTTCCAATTTAAATAATTTTTAGTCCAGCAAACATATAGGCAATCCTTCCTCCCTCCCTCCTTCGCTCTCTTCCTCTATCCCTTCTTCCCTTATTTTCTTCCTTCTTTTCCTCTCTTTGTCTCTTTCTTTCCCTCCCTCCTTGCTTCCCCCCCTTCCTATTTCCCTCCCTTTCCCCTCTCTTCTCTCTCCTCCTCCTCTCCTTCTTTCTCTCCTCTTCCTCCCCTCTCCTCCCTACTCTCTCATTCTTCTCCCTATCTTTGCTTTCTGAGTCCGTCTCCTATCTCTCTCTTTCTTTCTTTTTAACTGACTGGACTTTATGGAGTCTTTTCTAATCTTTAACTTGGTTCTTAGAAACAACATCTGTTTCCCTGCTCCTATTGCATGTATGTTCATGCTAGTTAATTAAATTACAGTATAACAATAATAAGTGTAACTGGCATAGACAGGCTTGGGAAACAATAATAGGCCCTTGATAAACATGATTTAACTGTTGGAGCATTAGTGCTGGAATGTCTTGGAGAGCATCATCCTAACTCCAAGTCCTCAGCACCGATGGGAATCAGAAGAGGTTTAGAGAAGGAAAGGAGGGCGCATTAAGAGAGCTTTTACTCAACATAATTACAGCGCTGAAATAATGATTTAAATGTTTTTTAAAAGTTTTTCTGATGGGAAAAAAAGTATGTTTTCGAAAAGATTAAACAAAGTAAATCTACTTTGAGATTACATTACTACGAATAATTTAATATAGTACCTTTTAGTCTTTTGTGGTCATATATATTTTTATTTATAGATAGGATCATGTTGGACATATAGTTTACCATTTGTACTTTTTATCATTGATTTACACTATGAGTATTTCCCATATTAAATGTTCTTTCAAAGTGTACATTTTCAGTGATTTACTGGATTTCATCTTACACATTTACTAAAATTATTTACATAATTGCCTATTATTGTATGTTTAATTATTTCTAAGCCTCTTCTCCACTTTTAAAGGAGAAGTTGTATACCAGAGTGAATACAACATGAACTTTATAGTCAGCTGTACTAATTATAGAAAATGGCACATAGTAAGTATCTAAAAGTATTAGTGATAAATAGCAGTGCAAATTGTCTTCCTTATTTTTATGTTTTAAAGAAACTTCTGATTCTGTGTGTGTGTGTGTATGCGTGTGTGTGATTTTTTTATACAGTTTTCCCAACCATGTACTTTAAGTAGTAATTGGATTTGTACTATTCTTATAAATGAGTTTGACAGGACATAATATATTGTCAGGTATATTTCACTGAGACTTGTCATCAAGGAACACATTTCAACTTTTCATCTCTTCAGGTTTTGTTTTAGATCCCTGCATTAAGTTCCATGGTTTCTGTGATATAGGTGATGCATATTTCTTTTAAAATCTATTTCTTGGTATTTATATTTCTGTCATTATTGTAAAGACAATCTTTCTTTACTATAACATTCTGAATCACTAAATTTTAGAGTTGTTAAACTGTTCTTAGTTCTGAGTTTCTTCATTTGTTGACTTTCAAAGGTCTATTTAACACAATTATTCATTTCAATTAAATGTAGACTAATAAAAATTCCGAGAATAGAAGAAATGAATGTCCATACTAGGAATATTTAATAAAGACACCACTACCTAGGTTGTTTTCCCTATAATTGAAAAGGTCTACATTTTCATAATCATCTCAATTTCATAGCCATATTGTACCTGACTAATGAGATCATAACAATGAATGTCAACACTGTCAGATCAATGAT
Organism: Theropithecus gelada; assembly: GCF_003255815.1. Taxonomy (NCBI): domain Eukaryota; kingdom Metazoa; phylum Chordata; class Mammalia; order Primates; family Cercopithecidae; genus Theropithecus; species Theropithecus gelada. The sequence goes on along the minus strand of NC_037682.1, from coordinate 93,669,605 downwards.
GTCTCTTTTATAATGAATAAACCTTTAGCCCCCAAATTAAAATTATATGCATATAATTATACATTAAAATATCTGTTTCAAAAAATATCAATTTCAATATTTAGGCAGATCGAAACTGTAATGAAGTAGTCAGATGCTTTCACTATTTGTAAAATATAAATGTGAATTTAAGGGAATAAAATGATCAGAAAACATACCGAAGTGGGAAAATTGAAGAGTATAGACACCAAAGAAGGTTAAAAACTGAGTTAATACTTGACCAGATTTATTTATACTTAAGAAAAAAAGATAAAAGGAAAGAATTGGTAGAAACTAATTACAGATTTTAAAGTGGAAACCGATGGACGTTTGCTAGTCTGGTAAGTGAGCTCAGCCTTCTTTTACTCCTCCCACTTCAGGCCTTGGATGCAAGTTCCCAAGTATTCTCTTCCTCTTGCCTCTTGCCTAAACCTTTACAAATGGTCCCTCTAAATTCTCCTTAAGTCAGCCAATCTGAGGGTGCCGTTTATTTCTCCCTGGAGCACTGAGTAATATAGTACTTGGTATTCAAAATGGCTCCATGAAAGACACACTCAAAGTGGGAGTGGATTGCTCATATAATTAAGGAGCAGGGAAAATCTTCCTGATTGATTGGGAGAAATAAGGCACAAGTATGACATGTCATGTGGTGATACCAACCTTACTTCAGTGGTGCTTGATGTTGGCATGGGGTGGAGGGCAAACCATTGGCTGTCAAATATCTGTAGAATTTAGCAACTAAGTCAACAAATATGACTACAATGATTGTGGAGTTAGTTATCTGGTGCCCTAGTTTTGTTAGTGTCAGTGTATACATCACCACTTGTGGTTTCTCTACTCCTTAATGATGTCTTAGAAAATTATTCATTTATTGAATGTTCCTTATATCACTTAATTTGAATGTGCATATGTTTATACTGGCTGGGGCCCTATATAGTAGGAGAGACTATATCTGTCATTAGGTGACAGAATAAATGATGATCTTTCACAAAAGCATCCATGTGAGAGCTGCCTTAGTCCCTTCAGGATGCTTAACGAAGTACCACAGATTGAGGGGCTTATAAACAATAGACAATCCTGGAGGGTGGAAGAGATTGGAGTGCTAGCATAGCAGAATTTGGTGAGGGTCTTCTTCTGGACTGCAGACTGCTGTCTTCCCTTCATGTCCTCACATGGTAGAAAAAGAGTATGAGAACTCTCTGTGATGCTTCTTATAAGGGTACTAATTCCATTCATGACGGATCCATGCTCATGGTCTAATCACCTCTCAAAGGCTCCACTTCCTAATACTATCACATTGGGAGTTAAGATTTCATATGAGTTGTGGAGGAGCACAAACATGCAGTTCATTGCAAGAGCAATATGTTTTCAAATACGTTTCTTTAAATGTATTCTTATCTAGCTGCTGTAAAAATAGAAACTCAAAAATACTCTCTGTCCAAAGTAATAATGTCTATGCTTAAGTCCCATAATAATTCTCATCACTTTTTGATACTGATTTGATCTTTGCATCTTAATAAGATCCTCATTAGCTTTTCAAATATATATGAAAGATGTATATCATGTCATACTATTTCAATTTTTAATATTTAACTTTTCACTGGTTGAATGAAAACTTAGTATCAAATAGTAAACAAAATATTTTTAAACAATTTCCTTTAGAAGCCATCATCTTCTCTGTTTAGGATGAAACATTCAAACTCTCCTTCATTGTTATTGCATAGTTCAGATACAACTCTTAATTGTATTAATAGCATTGAACAGCACTCAGTGATTTGTGGAGCTTTCTACCAAGATACTTGGTGACCAAATGTGGCCAAAGAACAATATGATGAATTTCTAAAGAACTTAGTGCTACTTTTAAAAAGTTGGCTATACATGTACATTGCTAAATATTGATGACATTCCATTTTTTCTCATGTAAAGGCATTAGAAAAAGATTTTTTCCTCTGAAGTAATTATAGTGGTTTCAAGCATCTAATTTTAGATGACACTTTTGTATTCATTTCCAATAATTTAGAAAATAGTATTATCTCAGTATTCTTCATTTCACTGGTAAGAACCAACATATGTGTATAGTAAGACTATTATTCCACAGAACATGTTCATCCTGTTGAAATGAAAACTCAGTTGATTGCAACTCATTTTCAGTTGCTTTTGGCAACTTTTATCAAATCATTTATTCTTCTTGAAATGTCACCATTGTTCAATGACATAGAAAAGATAATTTATTAAAATGTTTCCATCATCGCACTAATCTTTTTTGAAGCTGGTATGACAAATTTTTATACAAAATCATACGGTTTAACATACTTTGTAATCACTTAAACTATTTTTCAGAGACTTCTCACATCCATTGCACCTGATCACTAAAAACCAATAGTGTCTTTCTAACCTTTGTGACATGCAGAAACACTCATACATGTTTCCAAAATGCCCCTCACTAGGACGAAGCATCATTCCCTTGAAAAATCACTGGGCTACAGTAACATTAAGCCAATACTTTGAAATTCATTGAGAAAGATTGATTTCGGGTTATTGAAATACATTATACCATGAGGTTGCAAATTTATTCCAATAGAAAACATTTTAAGGTATCTTGCATTCTTACAATCTCACTCCTAATTAGTGAACACAGCACCTTCACAAACCTCTCTGAGAAAAAAATCAATTTCTGACTAATTTTTCTGAGGACTAAGGGTACCTTAAAAGGCAGTCCATCTACTCTCAAAGAATCATACCTTTAGAAAGTCTTTTCATAGAGCGAACACGTGCCTGCCTGGAGTGCCCAGTGTAGAATGAGGGAACTGAATGAATGTGGAGTGCTTCCTAGCACTATTTGTTTTCCTGTCTAGAACATGGCCTGTTCCATTGACCTGATTTGGGCTACTATTCATGTTATAGAGAATCAGACAGGTAAGTGTTTCTATCTAAACAATCAGACAAATAAGTGTTTCTATCCAAACAGCTTCTTTCAGGTCTGATCTGTCTCTTTTTTCTTTAGGTGAAGTTCAGAATCTTATTTCTTCTCCCTCCCTCACGTGTGAAACTGCAGAACTATTCTCCAACTGAATAGGTATTACATTTTCCAGGGCAAGAGTCCACAGCGGGGGCCTGTATTTCAAGCTGCTCTTTTTTCTTTCGCCTTCTAAATGTCATATTCCCCAAGCCTCCCTCTTCCCCAGCCCTGCCTCCTCCACATGTAGGACTTCACTAGCCACCAGAGTACTGGTGACTGTTGAGTCAATATCCACGCTTGGGCCCCTCATTTTTGCTCAAGATCTGTTCATCTTCTGTTCACCTGAATAACTGAGGTATATATGTTCAAAACCTAGCTCTCTCCTACCTTGCTGAATTATCCCACCACTCCTTCTATCACCCAAAACAAAAGCCTACAAATGTATGAGTCATCTTGAACTCACAATCCATATTCATTTAATTGGTAAATGCTATCAGAAATCTCTCACAGTTGTTCAGTGTTCTTGAGCATCAGTCTCAGTGCCTTAATAATAATGGTTCTCCGCAAATGAGAGCTGTGGTTTGCCAGGAACTGTGCTAGACTTCTCACATACATTCTTATTTAGTCTTCTTAAAACACTGAAGGAAAGTAATATCATTCTAATGTTACCTAGGAATAAACTAAGGCTCAATTAGGTAATATAATTCTCCCAAGGTCACGCAGCTGTTATCCGATGAAACCAGGATTAAAACTTATTTCACACTTTCACCAAATCCCATATTTTCAACTTTCTCATCAATTTCTTTCATGAAAATTCTTGAAAGTATTCTCTTGGTTTCCCTGCTTCCACGTGTTTTTCCTCTAATCTCACTTCTATACGGCTGCCAAAGTAAACTTTCTCAAATACAAATTCAATTGTGTGACTCCTATCCTTAAAATCCTTCTGTGTCTCTGCCTTTCTTGTATTTCAAGATAAAACCCAGACTCCTTGGCTTAGCCTGCAAGATAATTCATGAGGTGGCCTCTGTCTACCTCTCTAGCTTCATTGTCTGCCATTTCATCAAGGACAGGCACACTTCCCTCTAGTCACAGAAGCAACTTTTAGTTCTCCAAATACATCATGCTGTTTCATCCTTTAATACCTTCTCATGTGCTTTTTGGTCTGCTTGGGTGCCCCCAACCCACCTTCTCTGCCAGGCTAATGTCTTCAAGGCTTGCTCATGTTACCTTCTTTAAGAAGTCTTCCTTGATAATTCTTTTATTTAGACAATTTCATTTTCATCTATGATGCCCTGTGCATGCTTCCATTTTAGAGACTTCATTTTTTCACCTGTACTTTCCCAAAAGCAAACCCCTGAGTCAAGGATTCAAGTATAAGTAGTTTATTTGGGATGTGCATGGAACACTGGCAGGGAGAGGGGCAGTGACACAGGGAAGAGAAATCAGAAACAAAAGGGTATGTGATTAACCACAGTGGGACAGTAGATCTTAAATCTGACCAGAAAACTTTTAGGAATTGGCACGAAACACACAACTCAGAATTAAACCACCCAAGGTGGGAGGGGGCTGAAATATTTATACACCAGCACTTGTGTATAAATTAAGAGTGTCTGGAAGGTGCTGCTTCTCAGATTTGGGGGGATTACTGTTCTTTGGGCAGAGCAGACTTCTGTGGTTCAGAGTAAAGCAATCAGGCCCAGAGATGTAGATTACGGCCAGGGGTTAGGGTTAGGCAGCTGTAAGTCATCTGGAGCATGTCCAAAGGGTATGGACTGCATAGTGAGTGGTCTGCATGGTAGCCTTTACTATGGTCCTTTGTTTACTTGTCTGCATTCCCAACTAAGCCATAATGAGACTATAATGAGAGCAAGTATCTTATAGTTACCTCTACTTTCTCCACAGCTAGTAAGGTTGCTGCCACAGGGTAGATTACTCCCTAAAAGATAGTGGGATAAAAGACTGAATAATATGAGGCCTGTCAGAAGTGCAAGTAGGTACAGGAGTCCCAGGTGCAGAGGGGTAGTAGACTGGAGTCTTTCCCTGGAGGTTAGGTTGGGGAACATCTTCAGTATTTGAAGGTGTTTCCTGGTGGCTTAGCTATTGGATTTCCTCCTTAGTTTTGGAGACTCAATAAAATCATATCCTAAAATAGTTGTGACATGAATTCACTTATTCATTTATCCACAAATATTTATTAGCCATTACCATGTGCCAGGTACAGTACAAGAATCTAGCATGAACTCTTTCAAAATTTTGTGTCCACTGAATGGAGTTCTTGTTGTTTGTGGATATTTGTGAAATATGTCAAATTCTGTGTAAAAGTATTTGAGTGTGTGCATTTTTATGCATGTCATGTTCTTTCACGATTATGACTCATCTACTGAAGATGTTAAATGGAAATTTTGCCTTGAGAATAGCAATACATCACAAGTATTTTGCAAAACGCTTTCAAGAGCACAACTACATTAGACTGTTGCAACACTCGTGTGAGATAAAAAGAACAGACAGTATGTCTCTACTATATATGTGAGGAGTGACGTTCAGGGACGGTAAATCACTTGCTCATGGTTATTCATACAGTAACTAGCAACCTTGGCTCCAAATTTTTAGAGTCTAAATTTAGTTCCACTATGCTTTATTATTTTTAGCTTTATACAGAAGCCTTTTATTAGTCACTTAACATTAACTGATGACTAAGAAATGAACATTAACTTATAAATAGATACATACATGACTAAGAAATGAACATTTTTATTGTCTAATTATTACTGGTAATAATCTCCAACCACTTAAAAGATTATAATTTAGCTTATATGCTGAAGTCCACCCTCTGATGTAAATTTTTACTGCAGTGGCACAGAACAGTGTCCACATCTATTTGCATGTTCAGGAAACGCTCTTTATTATCTATCTCCTGCCTACCTTTCTGACTTATTTCCTATTATTTTTTCCCAAAAGACATTAGACTTTAAACACATTAGACAGTTTCCCAAACACAGGATACAATTTCATTTCATTCTGTTTTAGCTCATCTTCTTTCCTCAGGCTGGAATGATTTTGGCCTAATTAATGAATCCAAGAGTAAACAAACTCCAAAGTCCCCTCCTTTCAGCAGCTTTCCCTGACTGGTCTAGGCAGGATGAATTGCTCTCTTATCTGTATTCCCACAATGCATTTTGTTGGGAATGTGTCACAACTTTTACCACATTGTCTTATAGTGATTCATGTGTTTCTCTTCCTAGTTACACACAATTTCTTGAGGGCAAACACCATGTCCTATTCATCTTTGCATTCTTAGTGTTTTGCTCTGACCCTAGCATGGCATGGTGCTTCAATAATGTCTGTCAAATTAACTGATTATAAAGAGCATTGATTATAAACTGCACTCATTATAAGTGTTAATGTTCTTAAACTTGCCTTGGTATCTCTTACTTAATCTTGTTTAATGACATTGCTTCTGCCATGTATTTTGCCCCGGAAAACTGTGGTTTTGAGTCTCTATCTTTACAAATAGTGATTCCTAATTTATTATTGAGTTTTATTTGTAGTTAGTTGATTAAAATTTAGATCATAAATTAATTTCAATTTTTGCTTTTATGACTGTGCTTAAAATATATATCTTAAAGAATTTATTAGCTCACTGCTATTTTTGAGAATCAACTCCATTATCTTTAGAGACAGCTTTCTTAACATCAATATTTGATATGTTATAGACGTTTAGCATAATGATTTTTAATTCTTCTTCATATATCCCTACCATCTGATTGAATATAGAGTGGAAGGCTGTTTTCCTGTGATTTTAGATTGTGAATTTTCTGAAAATAATTCCAATCATTACTTTCTAAAACACTGTTTTTTTGTTTCATGGTTCAAATTTTATTCATGTTCTTTATATCAGTTCTCTTTTCATATGAAATTGAACAAATTGAAGTAGCTCTGAATGCTACAATGGTGAAATATAATTATCTCATAAAGTACTTTGATTTTGCAGGATAGAAACAGTGGACAGAAAGATAATCAGAGATAAACTGAACTATTATACCATTATTATACTTGTGAAACAGTGAATCAAGCTTTGTTGGGTTCAACCAGAAAAACACAAATCACCTCTCCACATTTAAATCAAGAGAATGGAATAAAGCATCAGTTACACAGGTGTGTAACAAAGAAGTTATAAAAGATATGTTGAAGCAACTCAGAAATTAGCAAAAGCAGGAAATGCTATCACTCCTTGGCTAGAGAAGGATGTTTTGGAGGCCCAAGGACAGGGTTCTGCAGCAAGCACTGGATCCATGCAGTCTAACTACTAGGAGCTGGAGCTACAGAGTGGACACAGACTGAGTCAGAGGGAAAAGGCAAAAAGTACTCTGGTTTATTCTTTCCTTCTACCTTACAGTCTCCTGACAGTGCCTCCTAGTGCACAAATCCAGTCGGATGTCTGTAAAATAGGGCCTGAAGGGGTGACCTCTATGATGCAGAGTAGAGGAGAAGGGAGAGGAATGAATATGAGATCACATAGGCCAGTACTAGTACCCACATTATTTATTATTTGGTGCCTGAATCGACACGCTCCTAACGTCTTATGGATCATTTAAGCTTGGAATATTTGGAAGACCTGTGATTGGCTGAGGTATTGGATTAGCTGGTTGCTCAGTCTAGACAAAATATTACTAGACACTACTGCTTACAATTTTATACTGCTAATATGCACTTTAGCCCCATTTTCTAGTGGCTATTATGCGGTTGTAAATAATGCATCTTAAAAATAGTTTCATTGTGATATAATTCACATATTGTAAAATTCACTCCTTTTTTTTTTTTTTTTTTTTTTTTAGTCAGAGTTTTACTCTTGTTGCCCAGGCTAGAGTCCAGTGGCATGATCTCGGCTCACTGCAACCTCCACCTCCCAGGCTCAAGTGATTCTCCTGTCTCAGTCTCCTGAGCAGCTGGGATTACAGGCATGCACCACTATGCTCAACTAATTTTTTGTATTTTTAATATAGATGGGGTTTCACCATGCTGGCCAGGCTAGTCTTGAACTCCTGACCTCACGTGATCCACCCACCTCGGCCTCCCAAAGTGCTGGGATTATAGGTGTGAGCCACCACGCCCAGCCAAATTTTACTCATTTAAAGTGCACAATTCATTTTTTGCATATTCACAGATATGTGATATTATCACCACAGTCAATGTTTAGAATATTTTTATCACCTCAAAAAGAAACCCCTTACTCTTTAGTTATCGCCCCTATACTCCCCCATTTGCCCTGCCTCCTAGTCCTAAGAAATATCTAATCTACTTTCTGTCACTTTAGATTTCCCTGTTCTGGACTTTCATATGGATAAAATCATATAACATATAGTTTTTCTAACTTTCTTTCACTTAGTGTAATGTTTTTGAGGTTCATTCATGTTATAGCATGTCTCAGTATTTCATTCCTTTTTATGACTGATTATTATTCCATGTATGAGTGGTTGTACCACATTTTATTATTAGTTTGTCAGTTGATTGAGGTTATTTCCATCTTTGGCTATTATGAATAATGTTGCTATAGACGTGTGTAAACGTTTCTCTGTGGATATATGTTTTCATTTCTCTTGGGTATATGCCTAAGATAAAACTGGCAGGTCATGTGGTAAGTCTGTGTTTAACTGTTTGAGAAACTGACTGTTTGCCTAAGTGTCTGTAACATTTCACATTCTATTAGTGGTGTGTGAGGGTTCAGATTTCACTTCATTTTCACCAACATTTGTTATCTAGCTTTTTGATTCTAGCCATTTTAGAAGGTGGAAATAAAACATTTTTATATTAAAGCACAACTTTATGGCAGAAATTGTTCCTTTGACATGAGACATGAACATATTTCCCAAGCAGGGAAAAGAGCACTGTAGTGCTCTCTTTTTCGGAGATATAGTTAGTTCAAGATCTGCTATTTAAGAACTGTTATATGAGCAAGGGTTCAATATTAGATGTGTTCTTTTTTGAGTTTTAATTGCATTTCATTACAATATCTGAGAGTGATAATACTTAGAGTGGTGTTAGCAAAACTGTGTGTATTTTTACATTTGTTATTATGTTTGATATAAATGAATTTGTCTAGTATATTTTTAAGTTATAAAGCATAACAATAAAGTCAACACTTCTGAAACAATTGCGTACATTGAGAGACAGAACATTGTCTTAATCACTAATGTTACCCCATGTGCATATTCTAGATATCAAGCTACTGGCTCACTCCCCAAAATGACTAATTCCCAGTATCTTGTGTTTAAAATGTGTGCTTTCAAAAACACATTTTACCTCATATGTGTGTGTCCCTAAACAATATATTGTTCAGCTTGTTTTTGAGCTTTGTAAAAGTGGTATCATCTTATATGAAGTGTTTTGTGACTTTCCATTTTTCATTATTTCTTTTATAGGATTCATGTATATTGTGGGATATAGCTAGAGTTCCTTAATTTTTGTTTTCTACAATAATCAAGTGTGTGAATATGCCATATCATTTAGTATCCCATGTTTAAACACTTAGGTAATTTTGTTTTTGTTTGTTGCTTTTATGACCAGTGCTGATATAAACATTCTTGCGTATCTACTGGGGTGTATGTGCAAGGCTTTCTCTAGAAAGTGGAGTGGAATTGCTGAGTGGTAAGGTAAGTGCATATTCAAATTTATATTATAATGCCAAATTGCTTTCCAAAGAGTTTAAACCAAATTAGTAGGGTTGTAGGGGCTTCTACATAAAACCTACTTTAGCTGACAGTAATACTGCTATACTAGCTTTACTTGGTTTAGTGTTTGACAGTATATAATTTTATCATTGTACATTCTATATTTTGAGCATGCATATTTAAAGAAGATATAGGTGGATTTTTCCTAAACTTTTATTTGAGATACAGGGGGTACATGTGCAGGTTTATTACCTGGTTATGTTATGTGATACTGAGGTTTTGGGTATAAATCCTGTCACCCAGGTCGTGGGCATAGTATCCAATAGGTAGGTTTTCAACCCATGTGATATGGTTTGGCTGTGCCCCTACCCAAATCTCATCTTGAATTGTAACTCCCACACTTCCCTCATGTGGGAGGGACCTGGTGGGAGGTAATTGAATCATGAGGGCAGGTGTTTTCCGTGCTGTTCTCATGATAGTGAATAAGTCCCTTGAGATCTGATGATTTTAAAAAGGTGAGTTTCCCTCCACAAGTTCTCTTCTCTTGTCTGCCACCATGTGAGACGTGCCTTTCACCTTCCACCATGATTTATGAGGCCTCCCCAGCCACATGGAACTGTAAGTCCATTAAATCACTTTCTGTTGTAAATTGCCCAGTCTTGGGTATGTCTTTATCAGCATCATGAAAATGGACTAATACACCATGCTCCCCTCCCTCACTCCCCCCATTTAGTAGTTTATACTGTCAATTGTTCTCATGTTTATGTCCTTGTGTGCTCAATATTTAGCTCCCACTTATAAGTGAGAACATGCAGTATTTGGTTTTCTGTATTATTTCCCATATTATTTTGCTTAAGATTATAGCCTCCAGCTGCATCTAGGTTGCTGCAAAGAACATAATTTCATTCTTTTTTATGGCTGTGTAGTATATCCTGGTGTATATGTACCACATTTTCTTCCAATCCACTGTTGATGGGCACCTAGGCTGATTTCACATCTTTGCTATTGTGAAAAGCACTGTGATGAACATATGAGTGCATGTTTCTTTTTTCATAATTATTTCTCTTCTTTGGGGTATATACCTAGTAATGAGATTGCTGGGTTGAATGGTAGCTCTGTTTTAAGTTCTTTGAGAAATCTCCAGACTGTTCTCCACAGTGGCTGTACTAATTTACATTCCCATCAACAGTGTATAAGCATTCCCTTTTCTCCACAGCCTCACCAGGATCTGTTATTATTTGACTTTTTGATAGTTGTTCTGACTGCCATGAGATGGTATCTCATTCTGATTTTGACTTGCATTTCTCTGATGATTGTGATAAGAGCATTTTTTTTTCATGTTTGTTGGCTGCTTGTATATCTTATTTCGAGAAGTTCCTGTTCATATCCTGATATGGTTTGGCTCTGTTACCACTCAAAATCTCTTCTTGAATTGTAATCTCCATAATCCCTGTAATCCACATGTGTCAAGGGAGAGACAAGGTGGAGGTAATTGAATCAGGGCGGTGGTTTCCCCCATGCTGTTCTTGTGATAGTGAGTGAGTTCTCACAAGATCTGATCATTTTATAAATGTTTGGTAGTTCCTCCTGCATTCATTCTCCTTCCTGTTACCTCTTGAAACAGGTGCCTTGCTTCCGCTTTGCCTTCCGCCATGATTGTAAGTTTCCTGAGGCCTTCCCAGCCATGCTGAACTGTGAGTCAGTTAAATCCTTTTCCTTATAAATTATCCAGTCTCAGGCAGTTCTTTATAGCAGTGTGAAAATGAACTAATATATGGCCTTTGCCCATTTTTTACGAGGTTATTTGTTTTTGCTTGTTGAAGTGTTAAATTCCTTATAGATTCTGGATATTAGACCTTTATCAGGTGTGTAGTTTGCAAATATTTTCTCCCATTCTGTAGGTTGTCTATTTACTCTGTTGATAGTTTTTTGTTTGTTTTTGTGCTGTGCAGATCTTTAATTAGATCCCACTCGTCAATTTTTGTCGTTTTTTTGTAAGTGTTTTTGAGGACTTAGTAATAAATTCTTTCCCAAGGCAGATGTCCAGAATGATGTTTCCTAGGTTTTCTTCTATGATTCTTATACTTTGAGGTCTTACACCTAAATATTTAACACATTTTGAGCTGGATTTTTGTAAGTGGTAAAAGGTAGGGATCCAGTTTCATTTTCTTGCATATGGCTATACAGGTATCCTAGCACTATTTATTGAATAGGGAGTCCTTTCTCTACTACTTGTTTTTGTTGGCTTTGATGAAGATCAGATGGTCACACGTGTGGCTTTATTTCTGGGTTCTCAATTCTGTTCTATTGGTCTATGTGTCTGTTTTTGTACCAGTACCTTGCTGTTTTGGTTAGTGTGGCCTTATGGTGTTGTTTGAAGTCAGGTAGTGTGGTGCCTCTGGCTTTGTTCTTTTCACTTAGGATTGCTTCGGTGTCTATTTGGCTTTTTTTTTTTTTCTGGTCTTATAAATTTTAGAATATTTTTTCTAGTTCTTTGAAAAATGACATGAGTAATCTGATAGAAATAGCATTGAATCTGTAGATCGCTTTGTGCAGTATGGCCATTTTAATGATACTGATTCTTTCCATCCATGAGCATGGAATGTTTTTCCATTTGTGTTGTCTCTGATTTTCTTCTGTAGTGTTTTGAAGTTCTCCTTATAGAAATCTTTCACACCCTTATAGAAATCTTTCACCTTCTTGATTTATGTATTACTAGGTATTTCAACTTTTTGTGGCTATTGTAAATGAGATTGTGTTCTTGATTTGACTCTCAGCTTGAGCATTATTAGTGTATGGAAATGCTACTAATTTTCGTACATTGAGTTTGTATCCTGAAACTTTACTTTGAAGTTGTTTATCAGTTCTAGGAGCCTTTTGGTGGAGTCTTTAGGGTTTTCCAGATATATAATCATATGATCAGTGATGTAGGATACTTTGACTTCTTTTCGTTTTTGGGTGCCTTTTATTTCTTTATCTTCCCTGATTGCTCTGGCTAGAACTTCCAGTACTTCGTTGAATAGGAGTGGTGAAAGTGGACATCCTTGTCTTGTTCCAGACAAAGGAATAGTTCCAGCTTTTGCCCATTAAGTATGATGTTGGTCTTGAGTGTGTCATAGATGACTCTCATTATTTTGAGGTATGTTCCTTCAATGCCTAGTATGTATAGGGCTTTTATCATGAAGGTATATTGGATTTTATCAAAAACTTTTTCTGTGTTTATTGAGATGATCTTACATTTTTTGCTTTTAATTGTAAGTGGTAGATCACATTTATGATTCGCTCATGCTGAACCAGTCTTGCATCCCAGGAATAAAGCATAATTATGGTGAATTAACTTTTTGACATGCTGCTGAATTTATTTTTTTTAGTATTTTGTTGAGGATTTTGGCATCTTTAAAATCAGGGACATTGGCCTATAGTTTTCTTTTTCCTTTTTGTCTCTGCCAGGGTTTGGTATCAGGCTGATGCTGGCTTCATAGAATCAGTTAGTGAGGAGCCCCTCCTCTGTGATTTTTTTGGAATAGCTTCAGTAGAATTGGTACCAGTTCTTTGGACATATGGTAGATTCAATTTGCCTGTGAATGCATCTGATCCAGGGCTTTTCTCTGCTGGTAGACTTTTTATTACTGATTCAATTTCACAACTTGTTACTGGTCTGTTCAGGGTTTCATGTTCTTCCTTGTTTAATCTTGGGGGGGTCGTGTGTGGAACTTATCCATTTCCTCTAGATTTTCTGTTTTGTGTGCATAGAGGTGTTCATAATAGTCTCTGAAGATCTTTTGTATTTCTGTGGAATCAGTTGTAATGGCATCTTTGTTATTTCTCGTTGCACTTATTTGGATCTTCTATTTTGTTTTCACTGTTAATCTAGCTGTGTCATTCTGTAAAGGTCATAGGTATTTTCTGCTTCAATATTGCCTCTCCTCCATTCTTTCTATTATCTCTTCTAGGGTTCTGATTAAAACTTATTTATTCTTCATTTCTTTTATCTTGTCTTTCATGATTTTATTTTCCTTGTCTTTCTCGGTAATTTCTTTTTCCATTGAATTTGCATTTTTACTATGTATTTTTTGTTTCTTAAGTTCTGTTTGGTTCTTTTTTACCCAGTCATTTTTATAGGTTTTGTCCCTTATTTTCATTTAAGATTTTAATTTGTTAACATTTCATACTTAGTTTTTAATGTTACTTTTCTAATAATTTTAATTTTCGTTATCTATATCACTGACGATTTTTTTTTGTAGTTGTTTTGTTTTGTTTTAACTAATTGTGGCTTTTTCTTTGTAGAGTTAATAATTTTTATTGTGATTTTATGTTTGGTTAAACTTAGTCTATGGAAATGAATTTTCTCCAAATTATGGAGATTTATGTTGGTTTCTTCTTGTTTCCAGCAAGTACTACTGAGTTAGTATTCCTTTCCCCCTTTCTGAGGCTGCCAAATTCATGTGCCTCAGGTGTAGCTCCTTGACATTGCATAGAGCGTATGGATATGTCTTCAGTCCCAGTGATTCAGTAATGGTAAGGCGATTGTCCTTGGAATCCTTAGAGCTTACCTTTCTGATTTCAGTTTACCATTTATTATGATCTTTACTGTTGTTATTATTAATCTTACTAGCTCATAGATATTTTCTTTATTTACTTGTGGGTATGATTTGTATTAGAAAGCTTTTCTAAATTTACACTACATCTAATTTTTTTTTGTAGAAGAAAGACCTTTAGATCTAATCTTCCTTATTGCTAGTAGAAATCTCTAGGGTATCTTTAAACAAAATAGCCTTTTATGGCCTCAAAAGACAGGCTCATTTCCTGCCATTTTTTTAAAACCACCTTACACTGCATCAGCTGGTGAAAACAATTGAAAAGTGTTTATTATGGTTATTTTATGTGTTAAATTGACTGAGCCAAAGGATGTCCAGATAGTTGGTTAAACATTATTTCTGGGTGTGCCTGTGAGGGTGTTTCTGAATGAGAAGAACATTTAACATTTGGATTGATAGACTGAGGAAAGTCAGTTGCCCTCCCCTATGTGGGTGGGCCGCACCCACTCTGTTGATGGCCTGAATAGAATAAGAAACTGAATAAGAAGGAATTCTGTCTTTCTCTCTGACTGTTTTGAGCTGAGACATCAGTCTTCTTCTGCCTTTGGCCTCAAACTGAGACTGGAGTTTACACCATCAGCTCTTCTGCTTCTGAGGCCTTTGGACTCAGACTGCAACTATCCCATCAGTTTTCCTGGTTCTCGATTTAGTCTCTACAATCATGTGAACCAATTTATTATTAATAAATGGTACCTACCTACATACTTACCTTTTGGCCCTCTTTCTCTAGAGAACCCTGACTAATACAATGTTCTAGAAAATATTGGCAATAGCAGACAATGTAAATCCTGTCCCAGCTTTTACTAGTAAGCACTTGAATATGGTTGTTGTATTAGTTCATTTTTACACTTCTGATAAAGACATACCCAAGACTGGGCAATTTACAAAAGAAAGAGATTTAATGGACTTACATTTCCATGTGTCTGGGGAGGCCTCACAATCATGGTGGAAGGTGAAAGGCACATCTCACATGGTGGCAGACAAGAGAAGAGAGAGCTTGTGTTCTCAAAAGCATGTTTTTAAAAACTCCTGTTTTTAAAACCATCAGATCTCGTGAGACTCACTGTCACGAGAACAGCATGGGAAAGACCTGCCCCCATGATTCAATTACCTCCCACCAGGTCCCTCCCACAACATGGCAATTCAAGATGAGATTTGGGTGGGGACACAGCCAAACCATATCATTCCATCCCTGGCCCCTCCCAAATCTCATCCTCACATTTCAAAACCAATTGTGCCTTCCCCCAAATTCTTAGCTCATTTCAGCATTAACTCAAAAGTCCATAGTCCAAAATATTATCTGAGACAAGGCAAGTCCCTTCTGCCTATGAGCCAGTAAAATCTAAAGCAAGTTAGTTACGTCCTAGATACAGGGTGTGTACAGGCATTGCATAAAGACACCCATTCCAAATGGGAGAAATTGTCCAAAACAAAGGGGCTACAGGCCCCATGCAAGTCTGAAATCCAGCAGCATGATCCAATCTTAAAGCTCGAAAATGATCTCATTTGACTCTGTGTCTCACCTCCAGGTCACACTGATGCAAGAGGTGGGTTCCCCTGGTTTTGGGCAGCTCTGACCTTGTGGCTTTGCAGGGTACAGCCGCCCTCCTGGCTGCTTTCATGGGCTGATGTTGAGTGTCTGTGGCTTTTCCAGGCATATGGTGCAAGCTGTTGGTGGATCTACCATTCTGGGGTTTGGAGGACAGAGACCCTCTTCTCACTGCTCCAATAAGTGGTGCCCCAGTAAGGATTCTGTGTGGGGGTTCCAACCCCACATTTCCCTTCTGCACTGCCCTAGCAGAAGTTCTCCATGAGGGCCCTACCCCTGCAGCAAAATTCTCCCTGGGCATTCACGTGTTTCCATACATCTTCTGAAACCTAGGCAGAGGTTTCCAAACCCCAGTTCTTGATTTCTATGCACTCACAGGCTCAACACCACCTAGAAGCTGCCAAGGCTCCTTTAAAGCCATGGCCTGAGTTGTACCTTGGCCCCTTTTAGTCATGGCTGGAGTGACTGGAAAGCAGGGCACCAAGTCCCTAGGCTGCGCACAGCACTGGGACCCTTGGCCGGGCCCATGAAACCACTCTTTCTTCCTAGGCCTCCAGGCAGTGATGGGAGGGGCTGCTGTTAGCTGTTAAGACCTCAGACATGCCCTGGAGACATTTCCCTCATGTTTTGGGAATTAACATTTGGCTCCTCATTACTTATGTAAATTTCTGCAGTGAGCTTGAATTTCTCTTAAGAAAATGAAATTTTCTTTTCCATCACATTGTCAAGTTGCAAATTTTCCAAACTTTTATGCTCTTTTTTCCTTGTAAAACTGAGTGCCTTTGACAGCACCCAAGTCACATGTGAATGCTTTGTTGCTTAGAAATTTCTTCCTCCAGATACCATAAATTATCTCTCTCAAGTTCAAAGTTCCACAAATCTGTAGAACAGGGGCAAAATATCACCAGTCTCTTTGCGAAAACATAACAAGAGTAAAGACTTGGAATCAACTCAAATGTCCATCAGTGACAGACTGGATTAAGAAAATGTGGCACATATACACCATGGAATACTATGCAGCCATAAAAAAGGATGAGTTTGTGTCCTTTGTAGGGACATGGATGCAGCTGGAAACCATCATTCTCAGCAAACTATCGCAAGAACAGAAAACCAAACACCGCATGTTCTCACTCATAGGTGGGAACTGAACAATGAGATCACTTGGACTCGGGAAGGGAAACATCACACACCGGGGCCTATCATGGGGAGGGGGGAGGGGGGAGGGATTGCATTGGGAGTTATACCTGATGTAAATGACGAGTTGATGGGTGCTGACGAGTTGATGGGTGCAGCAGGCCAACATGGCACAAGTATCCATATGTAACAAACCTGCACGTTATGCACATGTACCCTAGAACTTAAAGTATAGTAATAAAAAAAAAAAAAAAAGAAAATCTACAAAGCTGTGGCCCAAATTTTTATTATTTGGTTTTCTGTGTAGTTAGAAAGAGGCGGCATCCTTAGTAAGGATTATTGGTTTATTTGTGTTATTTTGTAGTAGATTTTCTAATATTATTTTAAATAAAACATTGTATAACTGTATTATAAGGCCTGCTAAAAACAAAAACAACAACAACAACAACAACAAAAAACCATAACAAGAGTCACCTTTGCTCCAGTTCCCACCAAGTTCCTCATCTCCATCTGAGACCACTTCAGCGTGGACTTTATTGTCCATATCACTATCAGCATTTTGGGCAGAGCCACTCAAGTCCCTAGGAAGTTCCAAACTTTCCCACATTTTCCTGTCTTCTTTTGAGCCCTCCCAACTGTTCCAACCTCTGCCTGTGACCCAGTTCCAAAATGGCTTCCACATTTTTGGATATCTTTCCAGTAATGCCCCACTCTACTGATACCAGTTTACTGTATTAGTTTGTTTTCACACTACTGATAAAGACGTACCCCAGACTGGGCAATTTATGAAAGAAAAAGGTCTACTGTGAAACCGGCATATTTTTTTCGTGGTCACATTCACTGAAGAAAATCCAGGAATGTGGAAGAAGATAAATGGTAATTTAGTGTTCATTAGTTTATGTGATTCTATACTTAAAAGGAGATTACCCTCAATTTTTCCAGGGAAGTGATTTCAGTGCTTTTCTACATGTGGTTCTTTAGGAGGCATTCTATTATTAACAAATAAAATGCAGCGAATCAACAAATGCTGGAGTGTTTCTCTGTTATGCATACTAACAGACAGTAAGCAATATGACTAATGACAAGAACTATGACTAAGGTATGCTGTTTCTTAATATTTTCTCTCTCTATCCTTTCAATCTCTCCTCCCCTGATAAATACAAATATTGTGTTAAGAATTTAAATAGCTTGTATACTTAGAATCTTCACTGAGATATTAGATTTATTAAAATTGCTGCTAATTCAATATGTTTTAAATATTTAACATAAAAACTTTTAACATGTTAAATTTAAATCGCCAAGCCAATGAATTGAGGGTGATTGTGAGGATAATTAGGTTTCAAAATTGTCCCTTAAATTAAAAAATAATCACTGTCCAGAAGAAATTCTTAGGAGATGATTTTAATTAACTTGGCTCTTGCCAGGCAACCCCTTTCTACTTTTCTTGTAAATGACCTCAGCTTGATAGAACTTGACCACCTGTTCTGTGTATTGGTTACAGGGCTCAACTTCAGCTTATTACACTAGCCAGGTTGCTTTGATATGAGTCCCAGGTTTCATTCCTGCAAATGTTCCTGCCTCCATAACAGCTGGCCCCTGGTTTCCTAACCCCCCTGCCTTAGAAGTCATAGTGGCAATTCTCAGCCACTCTGACCCCTTCATCTGCTCTGCTTGGATGAATTTATTTCAGTTTAGGATCTCCTGTTACAACCCCTTTGAAATCTACAAGGAGCGAAGGCAGTCTAGTCTTGCTGCCTGAAGTCTTGGCATCTAGTTATACCATTAGGATGCTTTAGGGTCCAATGAAAGAAACCAGAATTTAAACTGAGGTGAACACAGGCCTATGTTATTTTATAAGGGGAATCCCGGGGGGATAGCAAACTCCAGGATTACTTAATTGGTGAATTACACTAGGTATTCAAGAGCCAAGTTTCTTTTGTTCCTCCGTTATGTCCTCTGGGGCAGAGACTTTATCCTCAGGCTGATACCAAATTGCTGGTAGCAGCGCCAGGCATCATTTCCAAATGTAACCATATCCCCAAGATGAAGAGAAGTATTTCTTGCTTTTTTTCTCTGTCATACTGAAACCCTGTAGACTCCAGTGGGGATGGCACCAGGTTCAAGAGGCTGAGGAAGAGACTCAAAACCAGCAAACAAGACATGGGGTTTCACTGGGGGCTTACATACCGGGGAGAGAGTCCACTGGTGGCAGGCCAGAGAGCATAATTGCACAGCTTGGTGGGAGCAGACTGGGCAGAAGAACTACAACTACTTGCAAAAAACATGAGGTTTATATAGTATTTTTCTCATAACACTCTTTCCCTAACAACCTCCACCTGGTAACCTTCATGCAACCCAAAACGTGGGCCTCGATCCTGTGTGTGGCCCATATGCCACGGGATGGGCTAAGGACTCAGAGTTTCCCATAGACAAGGAACGAATTTGCTGGGTGGCCACTCCTGGATTCCCTAGCTCAGAACACGTATTCAGGTGTGTCTGCTATACAGGGCAATTCTCAGGGTATGCTTAAGTTACTGCTATCAGGTGCATTTACTATATACTCTCTAAAGAGAGAGAAAATAGTTGTTTCCCCCCCACCCCGCCCTGAAGTGCTATCCATCATCTGCCCTTCCATGAGCAGATTTCCCCTTATATGAAATTGGCTAGAATTAAGTTACATTCGAACCCTAAAGCCTTCACGGCAAAGGGAATGGTAATGACCATTCCAACAGGCACCCCTTGAGTAGGGGATGAGGTCTCATCCTCTGAAATACACAGTGATGTGTGGGAGGATGGTTATCTTAACATTTGGATTTTATTAAGATGAAATAAGGGACAAAAGATGCTGGGTAGGCACCTGCCATGTCCCTTTGCACCACTTACTATGTTATGCATGGATGCCTGGGCTGTGGAACCAGGTAGATCTGGATTCAAGCCCTAAAGAAACCTTGGTCTCTCCAGCTGACCTTGATCAAGTTACTTAACTTTTATGGGGCTCAGGATTTTTTTATCCTTAAAGTGGATATCAGTACCTTTCAGGGTTATTGAAATGATTAAATAAGAATAGCAATAACAACTGTAAAACAGAAAAAGTTTATAGAGTTCTGGACTTACTAAGTTTTTTTCCCTTCCACTTCATTAACCTGTCAACTCCCCATCCCTGGCAAAATCACTTAAAATTTTATGAACTGTATTTATTGCTTTTCTGACAAAGATTTTGCTGGAGAAACAATATCAAAGTTCTTCCACATCAAGTATATGTTATCTTATTATGTTTCCTTTCTGAGTATGGAAGTGTTTGTTGAGCCACAGTGTTAGCAAAAGTTTTATTTATAAGATGAAATGTTAATGGTCATACAACCTGCCTAGCCCTAAGACAGTGCCATATTGTTCTAACTGAGGGAACTGTATATTATGCAGAAGGGTGAGAGTCAGATACATTAGACATAAAATGTTTGTCGACTTGTCAGAAAACCCCAAAACCCCAAACAGACAGGTGGACAATGACCCGACTGCCATGAAATCTCATCTGACCTAGTTTCAAACAATGTTTTGAATCAAAGCCAGTTGGAGGCCAGTGATACCCAAGTTGGAATTGAGTGGTAGCCATGCAATTAAATCCCACACCAATTTACCATTGCAAATGAATTGGATGGTTGTCCCTAAAATATTTGAATTCCCTCTTGATGAGTTCAGTTTCATTAGGTGGAAGGATGTAATGTGCGATGAGTTATGAGAGTTGATTTAGGGGAGAAAATTGACACAAGATTCAGAGCTGCATTCCCTGTGTTGATGATGAGTTCACCAACTGTTGATTTACAATTTGCTAGTAAATATGTCTTGAGAGTATTACTTCCCCTCCTTTCTCAGTCTATAATTTTTACCTTTTTCTCTACGGTAGCCAAACACAGACAAAAAAATCTGACTTTCCCCATTTCCTGCCTTAGGGGGTGTGGGCATCTTGAGGCTATGAGGAGGAATGCATTTCCCCTGCATGGGGAGCCATGGCAGAGAGGGAGCAGCCTATTTGAGCTGTAGCTGATCCTTGACACTATCTCCTCACTGGTGTGGGAGGTAGCTGCCTATAACGAAGTGCCATGTTCTCCAGGCCTAGGATATTCTCTAGATACTTGGCCTCACATTTCCTGCTTGGAACTTCTATTCTTATCTAATTTCTCCAGATTTTGCCCTGCTCCCCGTCTCTGTAGAGCCCTTCCAGACCCACAGCTTGACTGCATGTTCTGCCCAACTTTCAGTCTCTGGTCCTCTTAACAATACCAGCTCTCAGTTGCTGCACTCAGGGCTGGAGTGCACAGCCATGGCAAGACACCCTACCACCAGGCTCCACCTGGTTCCCCAGAGGGCAGCCCTGCAGTCCAGACCCTGCTCCAGTGTTCCTATTGTCTTGATGCGGGGACAGGGCATAGCTAAATTGCAATCGATCGTGGATATGGTGTTAGATCTAGGCTTAGTCTCAGTTCTGCTGTTTTCTGTGTGGTCTTCGAGTCACACCTCCTCTATAAGCCTAGGTTTCCTCATCTAAAATGCTAATTTATTTACCTCAAAAAGTCTGCTTTATGCAACTTTATAAATATTTTCTTATTTTCAAAAGTAATATGAAATTAGAATGTATTACTTGACTTATAGAATAAGGACAAAGTAATCCCTAAACACTTTCACTATTATCCTCTTGTTATCTTAGAGTATATGGGTGAATGCTTGGAAATTTGGATATTAAAACTGTACTCTGAGCCAGGCACGGTGGCTTACACTTGTAATCCCATTGCCTTGGAAGGCTGAGGTGGGAGGATTGCTTGAGGCCAGGAGTTTTAGATCAGCCTGGGCAACACAGCAAAATCCCATCTCTACAAATAATAATAATAATTAGCCAGGTGAGGTGGCATGTTCCTATAGTTTCAGCCAGTTGTGAGGCTGAAGTGGGAGGGCCACTTGAGCCCAGGAGTTCAAGGTTACTGTGACATATGATTGTGCCACCTTACTCCAGCCTGAGTGACAGAGTGAGGACCTCTCTCTAAAAAAGAAAATGGCAACAAAAAATCTGTACTTTATTCTGAGTGTAAGCATCCTTACTGCTTGAAACATCCATGTTTTTATCCATGTCAGCATTTACTGTATACAATTTTTCGTCTGTATGAATGTACACGGTATAGAAGAAAAAAATCATTCTAATGTATATTATAATTTGTTAATGAATCAGCAAGTTATTACCTGGAGCCAAGACACCTAAAGGCAACAGCTTTCCATTGGTTTGTGTCCCAAAAGACTACTTTGTTTTGTCTGTGGGAAGAAATCACTCCTGGTTCCGCAGATAAGGATGACACTGTTGAAAGGTAATAGCAGACATGCAGTATATATAGTAGCACTGGTTATTCTTGGAGGAATTAATTTTTTAAGCCATTTATTTAATCCGTTGACATACGTTTATGAACATCTACGTTACCTCTGGGACTGTGGTTACAAAGACAAGGATCCTACCTTTGAGGATCTGGAGTTCATCCAGAAAGTTAAAATAGCATGTTCTAAAATGGGAAGATGCATATAGTAACTAGATTTTTGGCAGGTGACAACGATACAGAGGGATAGAAGGCTCAAAAATAGCACAAAGACAAGTATTTGCTGGGGCGTGGAGAATAATAATAATAAGTTGTTGTAGATTTAGGTTTTTGGAAGTCATTTTGAAAAAGTCTGAGATGAAGGGAGCAATCAGGTCATATTGGAGATAGAGCCAAAGTTGTAGAGGACAGGGGCTTATCTTTTGATTGGACAAAAGATGACAAATTGATGTCCCAGTAATTCAAAAGCCACTTCTATCTCATACTGTATAATGATTAGGTATATTTCTGAACTCTCTACAAAATTGCATTAATCTATTGATAACTGGTACAAAGAGAGAGTGTAGCTTAATGGTTAAGGATGAGGCCTCTCGGGATGGGCAGCCTGGGTTTCAATCTTGGCTTTGTCTTTAGGACCTGTAAACTGCAGCAAGTAGCTCCGCCTGTCTGAGCCTGAGTTTTTAATGTATTAATACCTTAAACAACATACATTTATTATCCCACAGTTTCTGTGGGTCAGGAATCTGAGCACAGCTTAACTTGATCCTTTACTCAGGATTGCACATGGCTGAAATCAAGGGGCTAGCAAGGCTGCATTCTTATTTGGAGGTTTGATTAGGGAAGGTTTGTTTCCAAGCTCATTCAGATTATTGACAGATTTCATTTATATTCTAAGTTCCTTATATTTGTTGCAGTTGTATGACTTAGGTCCTATTGGTCAGTGTCTTAGTTTGAGCTGATCTAACAAAATACCATAAATTGGGTGTCCAGTAAACAGCAGAAATTTATTTCTCACATTTCTGGAAGCCAGGAAGTCCAAGATCAAGATGCTGGCAGATTCAGTGTCTGGTGAGAGCCAACATTTTGGTTCATAGACAGTATCTTCTCGCTGTGTTCTCACATTGTGGAAATGGTGAGGGGTCTCTCTTTAACTTATTTCATAAGGGAAGTAATCTCATAAATGAGGGCTCCACTGTCATGACCTAATCAGCTTCTGAAGGCCCCATCTCCTAACACCAACACCTTGGGTGTTAGAATTTTAACACAGGAATTTTGGGAGGACATAGACTGTAACAGTCAGGGACCACTCGCAACAACTAGAGTTGCCCTCACATCCTTGCTGTGTCTCATAGGCCCTCTCGCATCATGTGAGTTTACATCATCAAGGCCAGCAGGACAATCCCTCTTACTTCTAGTCTCCTTAAGGGTGGCCTGGGCCTTTTACAAAATGCTAACCTGATTAGGTCAGTTCTACTAAAGATAATCTTTTTAATTAGTTCAGTCAACCGATTAGAGACCTTAATCAAAGAACAATCTCTTTATCTTTTCCAGGTAGTATAACATAGTCATGAGATTGAAATTCCATCATATTAACAAGTCCTTCCTACACTCAAAGGAAGAGCAACGTACAGCATATGTATGCTAGACGGTAGCTGCCTTGGGAGCCATCTTAGAATCCTTCCTACCACGTGGGACTATAAAGAAGACTCACCCTTGCCAACAATAGAGAGAGTCCTTTGATAATGATGAAAGTGTGAGTTCATCCAGAAGGCATAAAAATCCTAAATGTTGATATATTAATAACAGAGTTTCAAGATATGGGAAACAAAAGCAAATAGAACTACAAAAAAATAGATCTCTAATTATAATTGAAAAATCCAACACCCATCTTTCAATAGCTGAAAGTGCAGTCAAAAGAAAATCAGTAAGCATATAGAAGCCTGAAGTAACACTGTTGATCAATGTGACGGATATGGTTTAGCTGTGTTCCCACCCGAATCTCATCTTGACTTGTACTCCCATAATTCCCACATGTTGTGGGAGGGACCTGGTGGGAGATAATTTGAATCATGAGGTCGATTCCCTCATACTGTCTTTGTGGTCGTGAATAAGTCTCATGGGTTCTGATGGTTTTATCGGGATTTCTGCTTTTCAATCTTTCTCATTTCTTCTTGCCACTGCCATATAAGAAGTGCCTTTCACCTCCTGCCATGATTCTGAGGCCTCCCTAGGCCATATGGAACTGTAAGTAAAATTAAACCTCTTTTTCTTCTCGGTTTCAGGTATATCTTTAACAGAAGTGTGAAAACAGACTAATACAGTGACCTAATTGACATTTTAAAAACACTGTACCCAACAATAGCAGAATACCCAGTCTTAACTGTTGACATTTTAGGCTGGATAATTATTGGTAGGGGGTGTCTTGTGAATAGTGGGGTGCTTATTAGCATATTTGGTCTCTATCCACTAGATGTTAGTAACATCTTTCCTCTGGTTATGACAACCAAAATTGTCTCCAGACGTTGCAAATGTCCTCTTGGAGGCAAAATCATCTCCAGTTGAAAATACCCAGTTTAGAAGATAGTTGTGCCATGAAATGTGTGTTTGGGGGAAAAGGAACACTAGCTGGTTTTCTAATTAAGACAGTTCCTGGGTCACAGTGGTCACACGCTGCCTTTTTTTGATACAAATTTAAGGGGTACAAGTGCAGTTTTTTTACATAGATATCTTGTTTAGTAGTTAAGTCTGGGCTTTTGATGTAACCATCATCAAAATAATGTGCATTGTACCCATTAAATAACTTCTCACCCCTAACTGCCTTGCACCCTCTCACCCTTCTGAGTCTTCAGTGTCTATCATTCGATACTTCATGTCCATGTGTATATATTATTTAGCTCCCACTAATAAGCAAGAATATGCAGTGTTTGATATTCTGTTTCTGAGTTGTTTAATGGCCTCCAGTTCCATCCATGTCACTGCAGAAGACATAATTCCGTTCTTTTTTTATGGGTGAATAGTATTCCATTGTGTAGATATACCAAATTTGCTTTATCCAATCATCTGTTGATGGACGCTTAGGTTGATTAGTGGGCATTTTGGAATTTACTAATAGTTTTTTAAATTTTCATTTCAAAATGTGGGCTTGGGCTATGGTTTATTCATGGATCTTCATTGATACATTAGTTAGATATTGGCAAATGATACATCCAGCACTCCTAGTCTTGTGCCATTATTCATTAATTTCATTCAACAGGTATTTATCAAGTGCCTAGTATTACCTAGTTACTGTTCTTGCACTGAGAAGTTATTAGAGAACCAAAACAATGTACTTGCTTAATAGAGCTCACGTTCTAGTAGTAGGAATCAAGCAATAAATAAGAAAACATTTAAATGCATATGTTACATGGTGATAGAGCTATGGAGGTAAACAAAGCAAGATAAGAAAGACAGGGAGTTGAATGGGAGAAAGTATTCAGGGACCATTCCAATAATAACATAATACTTGAGCTGAGAACCTGAAAGAAGTGAAGGAGTAATGTAGATGTCTGTGTTTCCATTTAAGGTAGAAGAAAAAACAATTGCAAAGGCCTTGAGGCAAGAGTTTTCTTGAGAATGTTCTAGAAGGAGCAATGAATCTGGTATGGGAACAGAGTGAGTGAGTTAGAGTGGTAGGAGAGGAGGTCATAGAAGTAGCAGAAGAGTCAGATTATAAAGAACATCTAGGTCACTGTAAGGGTTATGCCTCTTAAGTGAAATGGAAAGTCATTATAGGGTTTTAAGAGAAGAGAGATGACATTGAAAATATTGAAAGAGAATCACTTTGGCTCCTGGGTTGAACCTAGGTTGTTGGGGGCCAAGGTTAGAAGCTAGGAGAACAGTCTGAGGCTGGTGGAATATTACAGTTGAGCCATAATGGTGGCTCTACCCTGAGTGGTAGTTGGGGAAGTGTTGAGAAGTACAGGTTTATTATCAGATTGGATTTATTTTGGAGGTTCAGCAAACAGGATTCTCTGACAGATATGATGTGGAGTGTGAGAAAAAGAGAGACATCAAGGATAACTGAGGTTTTTGGTCCATGAAACGGGAAGAATTGAGCTGGAGCTGCCATTTACTGATACAGGGAAGATAACAGAAGGACTGTGCATTGGAGGATATGTTAAATTAAATTTGAAATGCCTTTTAGACACTTAAAGTGTCAAGTGAGTTGTTGGCTATAGCCAACAGAATCTGGAGTTTAGGGAACCCTGATCCAGAAAAATAAATCTGGGAGTCATCAGTGTTTAGCTGGCATCTTAAAGCCTTGAAACTGGGTGAGGTATCCTAGGTGCTGGCATAAAGAAGGCGAGAGGTCCTAGGGATGAGCCCTGGGGCAGGTCAATGTGTAGAGTTTCTTTGGTGAGGAGTATATTAGTTTACTCTTGCTTCTATAACAAATTACCATACATTTAGTGGCTTAAAACAATACCAGTTTTTTTCTTACAATTCTAGAGGTCAGATGTTTAAAATCAAGATCTCGTCAGGGCTTCAGAATGGTGTTCCTTTTAGAGGTTTCAAGGGATAGTTTAGTTTCTTGGCATTTTCAGTTTGTAAAGGCTGCTTGCATTCTTTGACTCATGGCTCTTTTCTCATGTTACTCCAATCTCTTGTTTCTGTCAACACATCTCTTACTACTGACTTTGATCCACTTTGTGATTCCATTGGGCCCACTTGGATAATCCCTATCCCCAGATCTTAACTGAACCATATATATAAACCCCTTGTTATCACATAATGTAACACAATCACAGGTTTTTGTCCCCTCACCTTTGGGGGACCAATATTCAACCTACCACAAGGAGGAACTGGAAGATAAAACTAAAGGGAGCAGTGTCCATTGAGGTAGATGGAGAACAGAAGTGAGTTCTGGAACTGGTCGAAGACATGCTCCAACAAAAACACAGTGATCACTGCTAAATATCACTCAGGGATTCAGTATGATGAAGGGGAGAATTGACTGTCAGATTTGTCCTATGGAAATCAGTGCAGATATCAAGAAAAATCGTTTTTCTTAGTAGAATTGGTGGAGGATGAATGCCTGATTGGCGTGGGCTCAGAAGACAGTGGAACAGGGCCAGCTCCAAGGCCCTATGCTTAGAAGAGGCCACACTGAGATTAATGCTCTGCTCTCACTGTCTTGAAATTAATAATAATTTTCAACAAGGGTCTTACACTTTTATTTTGCACTGGACCCTGTAAATTATGTAACTGGTCCTGCAGTGGAGGAACAGGAACTGGAGACAGTGATTATAGATAATTCTTTTAAGGACTTTTATATAAATAGAATCAGAAAAATGGAGCCAGAGGAGGAAGTGGGGTCGAAGGAGAGTTTTTAAATTTAGGATGGTTACTTTTTAGTCTGGTGCTTACTATGTAATAGTAGAGAGTCATGGCTGACTGGGACCCATTTTCTCTACTGCCAGATGTCCCACATGCAGTCTTCGTTGATATTACAGTATAATTTGACGGGAGCCCTATGTAGGAAGACATGACTCTGTTTCCTGAGTTCACCTCCATTATTTTTCCTGTGGGTTGGTGATGTCATGCACAAAGAATCAAAATCCTTATAAAGTCAAATTTTAATGTGTCTTTGTAATCTACTAAGCTCCTGTCACTCTGAACTCAGAATTGGCAGAAGAGATTAGTTTTCCAGGCTTTGTTCTTCAAAAAGCCATATTCCTTTAGAAGAATTTGCAGATTGATTTTATCATAATTTGTTCAAACATTTTCCTAGGCATGCCAGTTAAACTGACTCAGACCCAGAGTCATTCATTGCTGTCTTAAAGAAAGGCACAATGTTGGCATCTGTCCAAGCTGCAGGCATTTCTCCATCTATCATGATCACTGGAAACAAATTTTACTGCGAAGGGCTCGTAACCACACTTAACAAAATAATCATCCAAAGAACTGTAGGGAGCAGCCAAACACACCAACCCACCCTTCCACCAAGAAAGCAAAATGTAACACACACACACACACACACACAAACACACAAACACACCTCCCATGGCCCCAGGAAGTAAACTATCTTTGACATTATGGGTTAGAAACTTTCAGAAATCCTTGAGATGAGTACTTTTGAAATTATTAACTGCAAAGAAAAACTGTCACTCTCAAACCATCTTTAATACTTATCTACAATTGTATAACTTGTCGGAGCAAATTATTCTTTTGTATTATAGCTTCAATTTTGCATCGCAGGATAACAAATCTTTAATGCAATCCATATTAACAATTACAATAAAATTCAGATAAAACGCTGTTATCTGATATTGAAAATTTCAAATTTATGCAGGACTTTCCTCTCTCTTAACTGACAGCACTTACCTGCAGTGCCCAGTCCTAGTACTTGCTCAATAAGTGTCTGAAGATTGGAAGGCAACAGGGGAAGAAGGATGAAAGGATGGACAGGTGGATGAAAGGACAGGTCTCAAAAAGATTGAAACATACTTTTCTTCACTGATTTACTCAGTTTGTGTTTGCCAATTATATATCATAATACAAGCTTAGGAAATATAATTCTTGCAATCAAGGTGCTTATATTTCAATCAGGAAGACGCATACATGAACAAGAAACTGCAGCATATTGTGAGAGGTGACATGTAATCAAGGTGTAAGTTTTTGGGACCCCCCCCCCCTTTCCTTTTTTCTTCCCAGGTTTCCTCAATCTTGAGTATTCTCATGGTGCTCAAACTTCTTACCTTGGTTTAACTTTTATCTTTTTCTTCCTTTTCATTCTTCCATCAATACTCACTCTTTCTGTTTTATTCATCTAGAATCTCTTTACTCTAAACTGATAAAAAGTCACTCCTAACATGTTAGTAAGTGAATAGTTTACCCTACCCAGATAACACATTAAGAAATATAAGAGATTTTAATTATGAATCTCAAAATATATTTTCCCCTTCTGATTTTATTTGAAAATAAGTTTTAATAGTGACAACTGCAGGCATTTTGGTAGACAAATGCAACACCCTAAAAATTATAATAAAAATTTCAAGAATATTTTCAGGTACAGCTTATTTAATATTTATGACAAAAAATTGTTCTTTCCATTTTACACGTGAGGAAACAGAGGGCCAGGCCAGAATCACACAGTTGGTAAATGATAGAACTTCAGTTGGTATCTACTTGTGATTTTTAAACCCAGTGCTCTTTTCAAGACATTTTTGCGACCTTTCTAATTCCAAAGTCAAGTTTCTGAAAGTGCTCAGTCATGTATTTGATTTTGAAAGAAAGGAAGGCAGGAGAGAGGAAGGGAAGGAGAGAGATAAGAAGAGAGAAAGAAGGGAAGGATGGAAGGAAGTAAGGAAGGAAGAAATGTAATGTAAGAATAGCAATGGCAGGTGGAAGTTGAGTCAGGGATTGAAGACAGCTATGCTAAGTATAAGACACCTGTGCTAAGTGTGGTACCAAAGAGGAGCTATAAGTTTCTTCCATATACTCCTCTGTTATTGCCCTTCCAAGCAGCAAGTGAAAAGTAAAAAATCCAACATATTAAAAACGTATGCGTCAGTCCAGAAATTCCTTTGTCATATTGAAGTTTGAATTAACAAATAACAGCTAGAGAGGCATGTTTGTCAGATGATTAACTAGGTATCACCTATACAAAAGATTCACTCCATGCTGTTTGATGATCTTTGATCAGGATAGAATAGCTTTAGCTCTGAAAGATAACATTAACTTAAAGTAGGTTTAATATATTATTCATATCTATAAAAAGAACAGATCAGAGGTAGAATAATTCAGTGACTGAGTACTAACCTAGAAGGAGGGTATTTGCATGCAAAGTAGCTCAAACTAGTTTCTCTTCTTTCTTGTTTTCTGTATTAATTATTGAATGTACATTTTAGATTTCAGTTTTTTTTTGTAGTTTCCTATGTTAATCTTACGTCCCTAGATATTTGTCTTGATGTCAATGATGTGACATGTTTTTTATGAATGAATGATAATATCTAGCAGGGCTTACATAAAGAAATTCAGAAGTACCTATTTTAATTAAAATGGATTGAAATTTTTTTCAAAAGAACTTCTTTCAGGAAAAAAGATCAAATAAAATCTAGTATTTTATTTCGTTTCTTACTTAAAGAGAAAATTTCAAGTGAAACTGTCCACAAGAGTTATCTTCAGCCTTCTGCTCGCATTCATAAAACGTTTTACACAGTGAAACCTCTTTATGCTAATATTGCTACCTCAAATAAAAGTAGAAAAGGTGTATTGTTAATTTTTCCTAGTGTTTTTTAATTAAAATATTGATAATTTAAATCTTAAGTCTAAGTGTGTCTTTTTTATTCCCTTGAATTTTCATCATTGTATTTGTTGAAATATGTTTTTGAAATGGTCCTTCCCTGAAAATGGCTTATTGCTGTGGAAATAAGCTACAACCTGTGAAATAGATATTGCATTTCATAGTGATAAAGAAAACAAAAATAGAAAGTGACTTGAATAGTCAAATTTCCTCTGAAAATTAGAAAATTTTGTTAGTTATATTTTACCATCTTGCTGAGTGATACCTTAAACATATGGAAAAAGTCTCCTTTAGGAAAATAATACTTCTTTGCTTGAACATTTATATTTTTCATATATCTCTGTGAAAATAGAAGCTTAAAAGGAGATTTATCAACTTGGACTTAATTCTAAATTTAATTCTAAATCCAAGTTGATAAATATATAAATATTTTAAGTAACAACCTGGAACCACTGAAAGGAACAGTTGGGTTGGTCCAAAAAGCATCTGTAAAAATGAATCAGTTATTTATTTTTTCAATATTGTCTTGTCAAATAACTATTTATCAATGCTTTGCTTTTAAAATGTTTTTTTTTGGTCCTAAGAGAAAGAAAAATATTGTTCTGTACAATGTACCTACTAGATTATACAAGCATAAAATGTAAATATTTTTAGCGTTTCTCCATTTTAGGTAACATCTCTTTTTAAGGCTAATTTATCTTGTGAGCTGAAGGGTACATTCATTTTAAACAAGACAGATTTCCATTCTAAGTAGAAAAACCGGGTCATAAATTTAAAAATTATTAGCTACTAGAACATTTTAAAATCAAACTTCTGATTAACATCAGCTTAGCCGGCTAAGAGAGAAGAGCTGTGGGTTCTCGCACCAGTTCTGCACACCCTGTGGTGTGAGATGATGGCAGCACGACTTGGTTCTCTGACTTCACTAAAATGTGAAGCTCTTTCCTGTGCCTGTGGCCACAGCATCACCATTTTCCCCTTCAACTCCCATTTGTCCTTATTATGCGTAGTCTAAGGTACTTTCAAAACAGCCCTCTAAGTTCAATCCAAACAACCAGACTACATAAAGCATATCTTAAACAACCATGGCTCATAAGTTCTAATAGAAACATAATTTATGCCTCTCACTACCCCCTTTAAAATGTATTCAGCAGGGTGGATTTTGTCTTTGTGTCAGGATGAAATCTTTGTCTGAAGCAGGCCCTATACTGTTCTGGAACCTTGAGGTCGTGTCAGGAGCTCTGGGTGAGGAGTCCCAGAATCAGAAAACTGTGATCAGCCCATTCACTTGGGCATACAGCTACTATTGAATCACTGTGTCTTGGTGGAAACCTTGATGTTAACATCTATTACACTGCTTTATTACAGATGTCCGGATTGATAAAGGTGGCAAACTATAGCAGATGGGTAATAAGAGGTAGAGAGTTTCAGCTCCACATGAATCATGAATTTTGAGTTTTACTTAGAGGTGCTCTCAGGTCTTTTCAATTCTGCCTCAAACCCCAGCCTCTTCTCAATTCAGAACTTGCTTCCTATTTTCCTGAATTCCGTCCTACTTCTCCACTATGGTACAGGATAGATACCAGCTGTGTTCTCTGGATAGTCAAAACAATCAGCTCAATTTTTATTTGGAAACATTTTTTATTTCAATTTTCAGATTGCATGTATTTTATGTTCCTAGCTATTTAGGAAATAAAAGGCTTATTTGACATGGACTATGCCCTTCAGATTTTTACAATGTATTTTGCTTATTCATTAACAAAACTTTACCAGATACTTTGCTGATGTACATGAGTAAATAGAAAAAAATGAATGCACACAAAATACGATATAGTTAAATAAAATATTTGGTACAAATATCAGTAGCTATGGAAGAGGAGAGGGGAGTGTACTGTAATAGAAAAAGCACTATATCTAGCCTTACACTTTGCTAATCAATCTGTGGTCCATATGAACCAGCCATTTCGGCACCATCTAGGAGCTTGTTAGAAGTTCAGACTCTCAGAATCTACCCTGTATCTACTACATTACAATCTGCATTTTAACAAATCTCAATTAAACTTTGAGAAGCACTACTCAAGAACATGTGGACTTAGTTCTTTTGGGGCCACTTTTGAGTGTATGTCCATGAACTACTGTATGATGGGAATGACTAAAATCAACTTAACAGGATTACTATGAGACTCAAATTCAAGATGATGGATATGAAAACTCAAAACTACCAAATGATATAGAGATGAAAGTTATCTGTGTTTTTAGAAATTTTTTTTTCTCATGGAGAATGTGTAACTTCAGTATGATCTGTGTGATAAAATGCAACCTGAAGATCTCTTACTTCTCAGCTTTGGCTTGGCTGACAACACTTTCTCTCATAAAGATACACTCTTGATCTCTATTCCTGAATTCTTTTTTGAGGTGTTTTTAATTTTGTTGCTGTTTTTTATTCTACTCTAGAACTCCTGAGTCATTCTACCCCCAAAAGAGTCAGCATTATCATTTTTTCAATCTTTTTCAATTAACAGTGAACTATTATCAGTAATATGAATACTTACTTAAACAGTCATACCAAAAGGTGATCAAACACCTAAACTTAGGAAATTAGAATAATATGACATGAAATACGTAGGGATTATATGTATATCATTTATTTGA
The DNA here is from genome assembly GCF_003255815.1 of Theropithecus gelada. Lineage (NCBI taxonomy): Eukaryota > Metazoa > Chordata > Mammalia > Primates > Cercopithecidae > Theropithecus > Theropithecus gelada. The sequence continues at coordinate 93,636,389 of NC_037682.1, read as the reverse complement.
AATTCAGAAGCATGTGGAAATTTAATTGTTTAATATTAATCTTATATCCCATTGATATGTGACAAACGGCAACTAATTCAGTCTGTCAAATTCTTTCCCCTTTGCTTTCCAATATACAACTTCCTTGGAAGATATAAAATGTTATCAACTCATACCATTACCAACAACTACGAGTGACAGTCATTCTATTGCCAGAACATGGAGGGATTTCCCCTAACCATAAGGCTTATTGAACAGAATTAAGATTTACAATTGCTGGCCAAAGTAATTTTCCATTTGAATATTTCATTTCCAAAAGTCATATGGAATATCTAAGGATCACAATACAATTTTTTTCTAGTTATTTGTTGGTTTTGGTGGGGTTGGGGATGGGGGTGAAGGAAATGTCAAAGACTGCCATGTGTCATACATTTGGGGCAAGCTTATAGTTGATAGGATTCTTAGTTTGAAAAGAACTTTATATCCAGATAATTGAGCCACATATCAAAAGATTTATTTCAGTTGTAGGTATTGGAATGAAAAGCAATACATCACATATTTTGTCTGTAATGGGGACATAGTAGAAGTAATTAACATACTTAGAACTTCCACTTCTGGGAAAAAATTTTAAAAGTATGTTATAAGCTCTCATTATTCTAATCCATGCCCCACCCCCAAAAACAGCACTTAGTGGGAAAACACTGACTCACAACTGCTTTATTAACTGGTGTTGATCTATTGTTTAACACAAAAGAAAGTTAATGAAACTCTTTTATCTCTGACCCTTTCTATGACATTTATGTTATCCAGTTATGACACAGAGAACAATTATGTTTGATATAATGCATTTGAGCATGTTGATATTGTTAGAAGCTTTGTATGTTTATTAAGTCATCCATTGTTTTTCAGTACCCCTGACTGAAAGGTGGAAGGCTCTCAAATCGGATTATTCATATTTGGCAGATTGAAGAACGTATCAATGTTTTGTATTCTTAAGATAAGTGTTTATTTAATCTAAACGTCATACAATGAATTTCATAATTGCTTCCAAGATTTTTTTCTTCTTGGAACCTGAGATTTTACAACTATGTTAATTAATAATAATGTTTTGCAGTTCTGTGGCACTCTTTTGTCTGAAAAAATCTCACTACTTAATCTTCATCATATTTTTGGGCATGTGTGAATCTGCAATATTTACTTTTCTGCTTCTTCCTTTTTAAGTATAAAAATGTGTATTAATCTCAGTGTTTACTTAATCTTCATCATGTTTTTGGGCAGATAGGAATCTTTTCTGCTTCTTTCTTTTTATGTTATAAAAAAGTGTATTAACCCACTTTGAGTGGCTCATTGTACAAGTAAAAGGAGGGTCTCAATCAGTTGTTGTGCTCAAGGAGCCTGAATGAGCCCTAACTAGTCTCCTGCCTGCCTTTGATGAAGGTGCCAGTGAAAGCAGTTAATGAGCATGCAAAAGTACTTAACAGACTTCTTGGAGGTAAAGACTATACCTTTACTTTTTGATAATCATTCAATGTATTTTGCATTATAGGTGAAATCAGGTAACTATGAACTCCACACGTACACACTCCACAGAATAACAGAATGGTAAATTTGTAGCATAAGGTGAACTACAGCCATGGAAAATTTGAGATTAAGTTCAGATTCCTTGTGTTAGCAATCTACCTTGGCATAACAAATTATCACAAATGCTGGAGCTTAATATGGCACACATTTATTATCTCACAGTTTCGGTGGCTCAGAAGTCTGGGCACAGTGTAGTTGATTTCTCTGTTTAGGATCTCAAAAGTTTGCAAGCAAGGTGTTCACTGGGCTGTATTCACATCTGGAGGCTGACTGGGAAGAACTCACTTCCAAGCCTCTTCAGATTGTTGGCAGAATTCATTCCCTAGTGGTCACAGACCTGAGGACCCGGTTTGTTGTTGGCTCTTGGATATAGAGACCACTCTCAGCTCCTGAAGGCTGCCCTCAGCTTCTTGTCATGTGGACTTTCAACCTGGCTATTTCTTCAAAGTCAGCTAGGAAGACAGAGTCTCTAGAATCTGCTAAGAAGACATAGTCTTACATACATAAATATGGGAGTGACACCTCTTTGCCTTTGCCATTTCCTGTAGTGAGAAGAAAGTGATGGGTCCTGCCCATGCTGAGGGGAAGGCGATTGCCCAAGGGCATGAGCAGTAGGAGGTGGAATCATGGAGGACTACCCTGGAGTCTGTCCACCTGATTCCTTCACTGTACCAACTGAGAGGAAGGGAATCTGCATATAATGGAGATGCCAAGTTAATGGTGACTAAAGCAGAATAGATCTTTATTTCTCTTGTGTAAAAAAAAAAAAAAAAGATAAATCCAGCCAGCTGCAGTGCCTCATACCTGTAATCCCAGCACTTTGGGAGGCTGAATAAGGAGGATTGCTTGAGTCCAAGAGTTCAAGACCAGTCTGGGAAACATAGGGAAACCCTATCTTTACAAAAAATAAAAAATTAGCCTATTAAAAATAAAATAAATTAGCCTGGCATGGTGGCACCCACCTGTAATTCCAACTACTCAGGAGGCTAAGGTAGGAGGATTGCTTGAGCCTGCAAAGTTGAGACTGCAGTGAGCCATGGTTGTGCCACTGCACTCCAGCCTGGGTGATAGAACAAGACCCTGCTTAAAAAAAAAAAAAAATCCAGAGGAGTGCATGCCATGACTGGTACGGCAGGTTCATTTGTTCATCTGGGACCAATACTCTTTCTATCTATGTGATGTGCAGTTTTTAGTTAATTGCTTCTAGTCATGGCATCTGGTCTCACTCAAGGTTACCTCATGGTCTAATATGACTGTTAGCATTTATAGTCGTCACCGACAGAAAGGAGGAACAATAGACATAAAGAAATTAACACTGGCTGAAGCAGCTCCCTTAGTCTTCCTGGATACCTCACAGAACACTCCATCTCTTTGACCAATTCTTAGTTACATATAGCTGAAGGTTACATACAACTTAGTTACACATAGCTGAGAGGGAGGCAGAGAGAAACATGATTCTTAACTAAAGGTATTCTTGCCAAAAAGAAAAAAACATGGTTCTTTTACTAGGAAAGGAAAGAATAAATATTAGATGATAACTTGCTGTTTCTGCCATGCTGGCATTCAGAGCCCCTTACAATCTTGCCCTGACTAAATGCTGACTCTTATTATCCAATATTGACCTCCTTATGGAAACCATTCACCTGGACCCACCTCTGCCCTAAACAGAAAAACAATATGTTGATCCCTGCCTGTGCTAGGCTAGTGTCTTCACCAGGGAAAGCCCCACACATTGAATTTTCCATCCTTGCCAGAGTTCCTGCATTGGTAACATGCTGGGAATCAATCAACAGCACTTGGGCTGTGCTTTGGTTTTTTACTAATCCTGCCCTTCATCTCCACTCTTTAGATCCCCAAATTCTTGGGTTAGAGTCCTGGATCAGTCCTCTCTTTCACTTGGTGATTTATTGCCTGTTCTGGAATCCCCATCACTGTTCACTGTCTACATTTCGGGACTTCAGATTATATTTTGCATCTTTGATGCCAGGTCCTTGTTTGGAGCAGATCCTGTTCTCTGTCCTCATGCTCCTGGTTATGAGCTGCTCTATGATCTATGGCTGGAACTAACTTCATGCTTGACATCTCTCACTGTCTGGACCTTGTTCACATTTTATCTACCCTCAGCCTCAGTCTTATGACAGTTATCTAGGCCATGCCAGAGGTAGAACAGCTGGTGATACTAGTTTAAGTGTATAGTAGGTACTTGGTGAATATTTGATTGATTGGTTTGATTGACATATTAATTAAACTGGGCCTAATGAGTATTGTATTTTAGAAAAAGATTATTTGATCTTACTGATGCCAATCTCCCTCACATACTCAGGTCATGCTCTTCTCAGAGAACAATTTGGTGCAGGCCTAAGACCATTTAAGTTGCAGATAGTAGACTTGGGTCCTATCTTTGTCAGTGCCAAAGGCAGTTTGGGTGGGAATCTTAATCAGTGGTGAAATATTTGAAATATTTGGGAGCTTTTTAAATGCTTTGAGCCCCCTGTGACTTGGATGCTAAGTTTAGGATTGTCAGGAGGAAGAGAGAAAGGAAAGGTAGGTTAGAATTTTGCTGAGCTGTCTGGGACTTTTGCTGCTACATTTATATTTGCCACTGTTGCTTAAAACCTCCCTCCTTCCACTTCCACCACTGTTGTTGGAGATCTTACAAATGTTAGTAATGTTGTCTTATAAAAATTATCCTTTTTTGTCAGGTGATTGCCCTAGGTCATCCCACCCACCCTCCAAGCTCATCTTTTTGCCTTAGTGTATGACCTACTTTGAACCCTAGGTTTCTAGTATGAAGTTGCAAGTACAGTGGCCAATATTCTCACCTCTCCAGTAAAAACAACATCACAGTCTCAGTTTTTCATTCCTCTTACTATCTTTTTGAAGCTCTTCTTTGAGCTGTGGTTTCTTTGAACCACTGTTCCTGGTGTTTGGGATACGATGTTAATAAGAGAATATTCTTACTCTCATGTTGTTTATATTGTAGAGAAATACACAGACAAAGAACAAGCAAACTAAATGAATAAACATGAAAAAATTCAAGGAATGACAAACACATTGTAGGGAGTTAAACTATTGTGATAGTAGGTGACTTGGGTTTAAGTGACTAAGAAAGGCCTCTGAAGATCCAAAAACTAAAAAAGAGCTAGTTATGTGTTGATAAAAGTGAGGTTTTCAACCTTCCCACTGTTGAAATTTTGGACCAGATAATTATTGGTTGTGGGCGGCTATCCTGTGCACTAGAGGATGTTTAACAACATCCCTAGTCTCTAGTATGAGAAGCTAGTAGCACCTCCCCAGTTGTCAAAAAAAAAAAATGTCTGGGCATTGCCAAATATCCCCCTGGGGCAAAATTCCCTCTGATTTGAGAACCACTGGATTAAGAGAAGAGCATTCCTAGCAAAGGGAACAGCTCGTGCAAAATTATATCATTGGAGATAAGTTTGATATTTTGAAGTAGCAGAAAGGAAAGTAGTATATCTATAGCATGGTGGTCAGGGGAGAGTGGTACCCAATGCAAAAGAAAGGCAAGATCCATGTAATGAGGGGATTGCAAACTGCGTAAGGATTTGAATTTTATCCTAAATCTGCTGGGAAGTCATTGACAATTTCAAATTATGGTGAGATATAATCAGATTTATATTTTCAAAGATTATTCTTAATGTTATATAGAGAATTGGTTATGGAGAGAGTTGGAGTGGTTGATAGATGTGACAGTGGCTTGAGCTAAGGGAGTCATAGTGAAGACAGGGAAAAAAGAATGGATTTGAGATATATCTCGGAGGTACAGTAGATAGAAGCTACTCATAAAATGGATGTAGAGATAAAAGGAAAAAATAAGAAATCATGTGAACTCAGCTTTTTGGTCTGAGCTACTTAGTACTAGTGATATCATTTACTGAGATGTGGGAGACAAATGAGGAACAAATTCAGGAAACTATGAATTCTGTTCTGGCCATCCTAAATTTGAGGTGCTGATTAGACCCTGCAGTGGTATTGGGAAGGCAGTTAGATATATGAGCCCAAGGAAGGGTCAGGACTGTAAATACAGTATGGGAATCATTGTTTTTTATGTGATCTCTAAAGTGACAAGACTGTGGGAGGTCACCTAAGATACAGTGTAAAAAGAGAAGAGATCAAAGCCCAGGACTGAGCTTTGAGTACTGCACCATTAAGGAATTAGATGGAAGAGGAGCCAGCAAAGGAGTTAGGAAGGAATTGCCCATGAAATAGGATGGATGCCAAGAAAGTGTGGCATTCCAGAGGCAAGAAGGGAAGTTGCAACTTTTCTCACACCAAGGGCTTTATGCCACTTTTTTAGTTATGCCAAGCTGTTTTTCCTGAGACTCCATTAAAAGTTCAGTCTGTGAAATGGGACTACTTGAGATTAAATCTTGGCATTACCTCTATGACATGTTGACCTGACTAGTTGTTTCCTTGTGCTTCAGCTTTTCATCTGTAAAATGAGAATAATAATCACAGCCCCTACATTACAGAATTGTTTTAAATGTAAATGGGACCATGAATCTAAAATGCTTGTGAACAGATGCTGCTATGTAGCAAATGTTTCAAAAAGTTAGATTTTGCTATTACTTGTACTCAAATTTTTAGTACACATAACATGTGTCTCAGGGTGAAGAAAATTCTCACATGATAGTGGGAGTACATACTGGTATGTTCTATCTGGAAGGATGCATGTTAATGTCCATGAAAAGCTTTAAAAATATCTATGCCCTTGATATGACAGTCTTCTGTAAAGTTATAGAAATAATGCAAAACAACACGTGTATAAGGATACTCATCATAATATCATTCAAGAACAAAATAAACTATTAAACTGAGCACCCATTAGTAGAAGATTGATAAAATAAAGTTTAAAAGCATGTACATCCACACAATATACTGCAACTAAAATGAATAATATAGATGTGCATTTAGGTAAAGAAGTGAATGGTGCTACTTTGTGCAAGTTTATACAGCAAAATGTTTATAATAATTATAAATATTTTTTACAGTATATAGCGAGGTGAATTGTGAACTAAAAATTTTTCCCTTTTTACTTTCATGTGTTATGTGGATTTTTTTTGTAGTGTATAAGATTTTCTCTCATATTAAGAAAAGAAAAGCACAGAAGCACTTAATAAAATAGAAAGAAAGGAGTGCAGACAGGCTTCCCCTAAGCATCTCCCCTCTGTAGTCAGAGGTTAGTGACTCTTCATCATTACACCAAGGAGTTGCTCTTCTTATTGTTCCTCACACTTTTTTTTTCTTTTACACAAGATGAAGTACTACCCAAGACTAGATTTATTTGAGATCCAGCTGAACAAGGATGAAGCCATGTGCAGCTCGTAGTTGCAAAGAAATGAAACTTCAGACAGGTTAATGAGAAAAGAAAGAAACAGGCCACTGAAGATGTCTGCTTGTTACTGAGCTATAAATCCTTTCTCCAATTACTTTTCTTCAGCCAGCTGTGCTATGTGACCTGATGCTTTGCCCAGGAGACCATCCATGTTCAACAGATTGTGTTAGAGCAATAGTTTACCCATCCAGAAACATGAATATATTTCCAAAGACAAGCTAAGTGAAAGTTCAGGAACAATATAAATTCTATACTGTGCTGATTTCTTTTTTATATATAAACACATTTTATAAGCATGCCCTGTTAACTTAAATAAAGTTATTTATTTTGAAGAGGTATAGCTGATTCTGAAAGAAGGAATCAGATAAATTATTATACAGCTACATTTGTCCTATTTTTCCATTTTACTATACGCCAGTATTATTAATATGCTATCTAGAACTATAGTCAGTATGCATTGAATACAGTGCAAATTGTACTAACATGACAACTTATAATTCTTTCAGTTAAAATAAACAGATTCATTTCTATGTGTGTTGTGATCTACCTATTGCTCAAAGGCGTATCCAAAGCTCTTAGAGTAAGAATGTCCCTTAGAAATAGTCTTGTCTAGTTTTGCCACCGTAGAGGAGGAGGAGTTTGTTTCAGAACCTTATGAGTACCAAAAGCAGACCAGAAACTGTGAAGGATGTGACCCTTACAGGAGGAAAAACTTCACTGGATAAGGTACACTTTAACATGGCTTTTTCTCTGTGGGAACTATCTAGCCTGAAAGGCACAGAACAGCTACAAATAAGATGAAAGCTGTTGTGTTACTGACTTAAGGTGCCAGAGAACAGAATTGAGGTCTGCCTGAGAAGTTGGAAATTGAGTGGGAAATCCTGGCAAGGAGGAAGCCATAGAAGAAAGAACCTCCAAATCTTTATGTAAGCAGTCCTCAAATCTTGGCTGCCCTCTGATATCATATAAGGCGGGAGATTCTAAGGAACCCAGCAGAAGGCAACAGTTGAAATCCTGAGAGAGATTTCAATTGCTGCCCTTCATAAGGGAGACAGAATTTGGAATTTGAGTCTGGCCATATTGAAACAGTTTGGTAAACTCAAGCTCTTCATGGAAACCCCATTAATTTCATGTTGCAGGAGTAGAGTATCCCAAAATTTAAACCGTAAGGATTCATACTAGATCTATGCATAAGCCGTGAGACACACTCCAAAAAGTGTGAAACTTTTACAAGTTTGAAATGATCATCCAATAATATAACTGCCTGTTAGAACAAAAACCATTATCCAGAAGATAACAGAATCCAGAGTCTCTACAAAATATTATCTACAATGTTCAGTACAGATTAAAAATCAGCAGGCATGCAAAGAAACAGAAAATCGTGACTCATAGTCAAGAGAAAAATGAGTCAAAATAAATCAACCCTAAGATAACATAGATGTTGGAACTAGCAGACAACAATTTTAAAGCAGCTATTATAACTGTGTTATCAGTTTATTGTCTCTCAGCTCCAAGTCTACCTTTCTTTTCCCTGCTTTATGATCTATAGCTAGAGTGAATACACTTTTCTCTTTTGTCAGCACAATATTATGATTTTTAAAATGTTATTTGGATACAAGGTCTTGCTCTGTCACCCATGCTGGAGTGCAATGGCATGATCCTAGCCTGCTGTAATCTCAAACTCTTGGGCTCAAGCGATCCTCCTGCCTCAGCCTCTCGAGTAGCCAGGACTACAGGCATGTGCCACTATGCCTGGCTAATGCCTTTTTGTAGAGATTGGGTCTCACTATGTTGCCCAGGCTTGGCATGAGCCCTGAAGGCTTGGTAATAGGAGGTGCTGAAGGAACATTATAGGAGAAGGGCTTCTTTCTCTTCCTCATTCTGATATGCTTTTTGTTTTTTATTTTTTTGAAAATTCTGGTTGCTGTGTGTGAGGTAGCCTGTAGAATGTGACACCCAGAAGGTGGCTTTCCAGTGAATTTCAGCAACACCTGATCAGGCAGCTTCTCAGTAGTATATCACTGGGCTGGGCACTTCAGCAGGTGATTTTGTTTGCCATCCCTAGATTAAACACATCACTAGCTTTCCTACCATCCAGGGAGCCATAGCCACACCCCCTCCAATCACATCTGAATCTCAGCCCTGGGAATAGAGGTAACTTATTTTGTATTTATTTATTCCTTAGTTACTCTGCTTCAGTCCTAGAAACAGTGGCTGCTCTCTCTATCTGTAATTTAAGTATGCCTTGGAATTATTTTTATTTCTTAGCAGTTAATAATTATTTTAATTACATTTTCCTATTCAAATTTTTGATGAGTTTTCTACTTCCTGACTGGGCTCTAGAATACAGCAATAAAATATGTTCCAAAAGAATAGAAAATCTGGGGCAGAGCAAGATGGCAGAACAAAAGCCTACACCATTTGTCCTGTCCCCAACCCCACCGCTGGAATGCCGAATTTTCACAACTCTGTACACAGAAAAGCACTGCCACGAGAACCAAAAATCAAGTGAGCAGTTACAGTTTCCAGTTTTAGTCTTGAATTGCTGACACACCCCCGCCCCCAAGCCCTTAAGCAGTGACCCTGTGGCACACAGAGTCTGTGTGCTTGGCAAAGGGAGAGTGTGGTGACTGAAGGATTGACATTGAACTCAGTGCTGCCCTGTCATAGCGGAGAGCAAAGCCATGCTGGGCTCAGCCAGCACCTGTGCAAAGAGGGAGCACTTGAATCAGACCTAGTCAGAAGGGAATCACCCATCCCAGTGGTTGGAACTCGAGTTTCTTGGCAAGCATCACCGCTGCAGGCCAAAGTGCTGTAGGGTCCTAGTAAAGATAGTTTAGGACACAAGGACTGCAATTCCTGGGCAACTCCGAGTGCTGGGCTGGGCTCAGAGGGTGGCATTTTATTTAGGGAGACATCAGGCAGCGTTGCTCCTGGAGTGTTTGTGCTATGCCTCCCACAACCACAGGCTACACAGCTCACAGCAATGAAAGTAACTCCTTCCTTCTGTCTAAGGAGAGGCGTAAAGAGGACTTTGTCTTGCATCTTGGATTCTAGGATAGGATAGGGCACTGGGCAGAGTGGTGAGGTCCCCATTTCAGGCCCTAGCTGCTCGATGACATTTCTAGAAACACCCTGGGCCAAAAAAGAACCCACTACCTTGAAGGGAGTGACCCAGACCTGACAGGAGGACTCATCACTTACTTACTAAAGAGCCCTTGGGCCCTAAATAAGCAGCAGTGATATCCAGGGAATACTCCATGGGTTCTGGGCTCTGAGACATGCTGACTACAGGTATGACTTAGCACATTCCCAGATGTGGTGGCTATGGTGAAAACTCCTTTTGTTTGAGAAAAGCAGAGGGAAAAGCAAAAGAGATTTTGTCTTGCACCTTAGGTACCAGCTTGTCCACAGTGGGATAGAGCAATAAGCAGAGATTTGGGGTCTTGAGTCCAGGCGTAGGCTCTTGGACAGCATTTCTGGACCTACCCTGGGTGAGAGGGGAGTGCACTTCCTCGAAGGGTGTGTCCCGGGCCTGGCAGCATTCACCATAAGCTGATGGAAGAGCCCTTGGGCTTTAAGTGAACATCAGTGGTAGACTGGCAGAATTCCCCCATGGGGTGAGGGCAGCAGTGGCCACAGAAAGAGGCCTGTCTGCCTGTGGAAAGGGAAGAGAAGAGTAGGAAAAACTTAGTATTGTGGTTTGAGTGCCAGCTTAGCCACAGTAGAATAAAACATGAAGCAAATTACTAAGGTTTGTGACTCAAATTCTGGATCCCAGATAGCATCTCTGGACCTGCCTCGGACCTGGAGGAACTCACCACCCTGAAGGGAAGGATGCAAACCTGGCTGGCTTTGCCACCTGCTAATCATAGAGTACTAGGGCCTTTGTTGAGCATAGGAGGTAGCCAGATAGTGGTTACAGCAGGCTTTGGGCAAGACCCAATGCTGTGATGGCTTTAAGTCAGACCCAGCACAGTCCCAGTGCGGGTGGCCACAGAATTACTTACATCACCACACCTCCAGTTCCAGTTAGCTCAGCACAGAGAGAAGGCTCTGTTTGTTTGGGCGAAAGAAAGGGAAAAGAACAAGAGTTTCTGCATGGTAATCTGGAGAATTATTTCCTATCTTATCCCAAATCCCTAAGATGGTACTTCTTTGAGTCTGCAAAAACAACAGTGATATTGGGCTTGTGGCCCAAGGTTCTTTCAAATACCTGGAAAGTCTTCCCAAGAAGGATGGGCACAAGCAAGCCCAGACTGAACACTACAGTAAATACCTAACTCTCCAATGCCCAGATGCTGATGAACATCTATAACATTAATATCAACGCAAAAAACAGGACCTCACCAAACTAAGGAACCAGGGACCAATCCTGGAGCAACAGAGTCATGTGACCTTTTAGAGAATTCAGAATAGCTGAGGAAACTTAAATTTAAGAAAACACTGAGAAAGAATTTAGAATTCTATCACATAAATTTAACATAAAGATTGAAATAACTACAAAGAATCAAGCCGAAATTGTAGTAATAACAGAGAACTTCCCAAACCTAGAGACAGATATCAACATTCAACCACACGAACGTTATAGAACACTAAGACGATTTAACTCAAAAAAGACTACCTCATGGCATCTAATAATTCAACTCCCAAAGGTCAAAGATAAAGAAAGGATCCCAAAAGCAGCAAGGGAGAAGAAACAACATACAATGGAGCTCCAATACATCCGGCAGCAGACTTTTCAGTGAAAACTTTACAGGCCAGGAGACAGTGACATGACATAATTAAGGTGCCACAGGGGAAGAAATAAAACTTTTACCCCACAATACTATATCTGGTGAGTATATTCTTCAAGCATAAAGGGAAAATAAAGATCTTCCCAGACAAACAAAAGCTGAGGTATTTCATCAACACCAGACCAGTCATACAAGAAATGCTAAAGGGAGTTCTTCAATCGGAAAGAAAAGGATGTTAATGAGCAAGAAGGAAGTCACCTGAAGGTACAAAACTCACTGGTAATAGTAAGCACACAGAAAAACATAGAATATTATAACACTGAAATTGTGGCATGCAAACAATCTTTATCTTGAGTATAAAGACTAAATGAACCAATCATAGGTAATATATTACAATAACTTTTCAAGACATAGGCAGTATAATAAAACATAAAGAGAAAACAAAAAGCTAAGCAGTGGAATGAAGTTAAAGTACAGAGTTTTATTAGTTTTCTTTTTGCATGTTTGTCTGTTTATGCACTTAGTGTTGTCATCCGATCAAAATAATGAGTTATCAAAACTATAAAAACCCTGGAAGATAATCTAGGCAAACCATTCAGGACATAGGCCTGGGCAAAGATTTTATGACAAAGATGCCAAAAGCAATTGCAACAAGAGCAAAAATGACAAATGGGATCTAATTAGAGAGATTCTGCGCAGCAAAAGATACTATCATCAGAGTGAAAAGACAACCTGCAGGATGGGAGAAAGTTTTTGCAATCTGTCCATCTGACAGAGGTCTAATATCCTGCATCTGCAAGGAACTTAAACAAATTTACAAGACAAAAAATCCATTAAAAAGTGGGCAAAGGACATGAGTAGACACTTCTGGAAAGAAGACATACATACAGCCAATAAACATGAAAAAAACTCAACATCATTGATCACTAGATAAATGCAAATCAAAACCATAGTGAGAAACCATCTCACATAACAATGGCTGTTATTAAAAAGTCAAAACACAACAGATGCTGGTGAGGTTGTGGAGAAAAAGGAAGATTTTTACGCTGTTGTCGGGAGTGTAAATTAATTCAACCACTGAGGAAGACAGTGTGGCAATTCCTCAAAGACCTAAAGGCAGAAATACCATTTGACCCAGCAATTCCATTACTTGGTATATACCTGAAGGAATAGAAATCCTTCTCTCATAAAGACACATGCACACATATGTTCATTGGAGCACTATTCATATTAGCACACACATGGAATCAACCTAAATGCCCATTAATGATAGACTAGATAAATAAAATGTGGTACATATATACCATGGAATACTGTGTAACCGTAAAAAGGAATGAGATCATGTCCTTCACAGTGACATGGATGGAGCTGGAGGCCATTTTCCTTAGCATACTAACTCAAGAACGAAAACCGAATACTGCATGTTCTCACTTATAAGTAAGAGCTGAATGAAAAGAACACATGAATACATGGTGGAGGTGGGGATGACACACACTGGGGCCTGTTTGGGGGTTGGTGTGGAGAGGAGGGAGAGCATTAGGAAGAATAACTAATGGATGCTGGGATTAATACCTAGGTGATGGGTCCATCTGTACAGCAAACCACAGTGGCACACATTTACCTGTGTAACAAACCTGCACATCCTGCACATGTACCCCTGAACATAAAATTTAAAAAATTGTCTATATTTGTATTCAGTATTATCAATAAATTTATTTGATGTTATAAGCTAGTATGGATTATAAGCTAGTATTTGTAAACCTCATGGTAACCTCAAATTAAAAATCATACAGTGCATACATGAAAAACAAAAAGCAAGAAATTAAATCATACCACCAGAGATAATTACCTTCATTAAAAGGATAGTGAAAGTGAAGGAAGGTAAGAAAGAAGATAAGATCACAAACAACCAGAAAACAAATAACAAAAGGGCAAGAGTAAGTCTCTAGGTATCAATAATAACATTGAATGTAAATGAATTAAACCTTCCAATTAAAAGACATACAATGACTGAATGGATGAAAAAACACCCAATGGTCTGTTGCCTACAAGAAATCATTCCACCTATAAAGATACACACAGACATCTATGGATGAGAATAGATATTCCATCTCAATGGAAAACAAAAAAAAGCAGGAGTAGCTGTACTTATATCAGACAAAATAGATTTCAATACAAAACCTGCAAGAAGAGACAAGATCATTATATAATGATAAAGTTTTCAATTGAGCAAGAGGATATAATGATTGTAAATATATATGTCTCCAGCATTACAGTACCCAGCTATATAAAGCAAATATTATTAGAGCTAAAGGGAAAGAGAGATCTTATTATAATAATAGGTGGAGATTTCAACACCCACTTTCAGCATTGGACAGATCTTCCAGACAGAAACTCAACAAAGAAACATTGGGCTTAATCTGCATTATAGAACAAATGGATCTAACAGATATTTACAGAACATTCTATCCAGTGGCTGCAGAATACACATTTTTTTCCTCAGCATATGGATCATTCTCAAGGAGAGACCATATGTTAGGTCACAAAACAAGTCTTAAAACATTAAACAAATCTGAAATAATACCAAGCATCTTCTCTGACTACAATGGAATAAAACTAGAAATCAACAACAAGAATAATTTTGGAAACTATACAAGCATGTAGAAATTAAATAATATACCCATGAATGACCAGTGGGTTAATGAAGAAATTAAGAAGGAAACTGAAAAATTTCTTGAAACAAATCATAATGGAAACAACATAGCAGAACCTATGGGATACAGTGAAAGCAGTAGAGAAAACCTTACAGCTATAAGGGCAGAAAAACTTCAGCTAGGCACAGTGGCTCATGCCTGTAATCCCAGCACTTTGGGAAACTGAGGCAGGCAAATCACGAAGTCAGGAGTTCGAGACCAGCCTGGCGAAACCCCGTCTTTACTAAAAATACTAAAATTTACTAAAAATGACTTAAAAAATACTAAGAATTAGCTGAGTGTAGTGGTGGGCACCTGGAATTACAATCCCAGCTACTTGGGAGGCTGAGGCAGATGAATTGCTTGACCCCAGGAGGCAGAGGTTGTAGTGAGCCGAGATTGCACCACTGCACTCCAGCCTGGGTGACAGAGTGAGACTCCATTAAAACAAAAAAAACAAAACAAAAAAAACCCAAAAAAACCCAAACCTTCAGGCTGGGTGTTGCTCATGCTGTAATCCTAGCATTTTGGGAGGCTGAGGTAGGTGGATCACCTGAGCTTAGGAGTTTGAGACCAGCTTGGGCAACATGGTGAAACCATGTATCCACTAAAAATACAAAAAATTAGCCAGGCATTGTGGTGTATGCCTGTAATCCCAGCTACTTGGGAGGCTGAAGCATGAGAATTGCTTGCACCTGGGAGGTGGAGGTTGCAGTGAGCCAAGATTGCATCACTGCACTCCTGCCTGGATGACAGAGTGAAACTCTGTCTCAAAAAAAAAAAAAAAAAAAAAGTAAAAAAACATTTATATAAATAACCTAATGATGCCTCTGAAAGAACTAGAAAAACAAGAGGAAACGAAACCAAAAATTAGTAAAAGAAAAGAAATAATAAAGATCACAGCCAAAATAAGTGAATTTGAAATGAAGAAAACAATACAAAAGATCAATTAAACAAAAAGTTGGGATTTTTGGAAAACATAAACAAAATTAACCTTTAGCCAGACTAATAAAGAAAGAGGGGAGAAGACCCAAATAGGTAAAATCAGAGATGAAAATGGAGACAGTACAATTGATACCACAAAAATTCAAAGGCTCATTAGTGGCTACTATGAGCAAGTATATGCACATAAATTGGAAAATCTAGAGAAAATGGGTAAATTACTACCTACTAAGACTGAACCATGAAGAAATCCAAAGCCTGAACAGAGTAATAACAAGTAATGAGATTGAAGCCATAATAACAAGTCTCTCAGCACAGAAAAGCACAGGATCTGATGGCTTCACTGCTCAATTTTACCAGAGATTTGAAGAACTAATATCAATCCTGCTCAAACTATTCCCAAAAATAGGGCAAATGCTTGGGAGGATAGATACCTCATTTTTTATAATGTACTTATTTCACATTGCATACCTGTATCAAAATATTTCATGTACCCTATAAATATATACATATACTATGTATGCATAAAAATAAAAAATAAATTTTAAAAATAAAAATTTGCATGGGAAATCTCAGTAGAGATTCTGAAGCTAAAAATAAAAGGACTAAAATATGAAATACATACAATGAAAATAACATAAATAATATATAAAATATCCAAAATAAAAATGCATGGCATGGGTTTACTTAACAGCAGATTAAACAGGACAAAAAACAAGCATGAACTTAAAGATTGGTTAATATCTCTGTATATCTCAGAAGAAAGGAAAGAATAGAAAACGAAAAAAATAAGTTAGCAGGGCTTTACGGACCTGTGGAAGATTGTAACAAAAATATAACAAACATGTAAGTGTAGTTTCACAGAGAAAGGAGAAAGAAAGAGAAAATGGGACCAATTTTTTTTTTTTTTAAAAATAATGGCCAAAAACATATAAATGTACAGGTTCACGTTCAGCAAACTCCAAAGAAGATAAATATAGAAAATATAATTCTGGCTGGGCACAGTGGCTCACACCTGTAATCCCAGCCTTTGGGAGGTCGAGGCGGGCAGATCATGTGGTCAGGAGTTTGACACTAGCCTGGCCAACAAGGTGAAACCCCGTCTCTACTAAAAATGCAAAAATTAGCCAGGCATGGTGGCGCGTGCCTGTAATCTCAACTACTCGGGAGGCTGAGCCAGGAGAATTGCTTGAATCCAGGAGGCAGAGGTTGCAGTGAGCCGAGATCATGCCACTGCACTCCAGCCTGGGCGACAGAGCAAGACTCTGTCTCAGAAAGAAAAAGAAGAAAATATTATTCTTAGGCACATCATAGTTAAACTGCTGAAATCTAATGATAGAAAATCTTGAAAGCAGACAAAAATGATTTGTTGTGTAAAAGGTAACAGTAATATGAATGGTTGCTGCTTTCCTAGAACTAATGGAGAAGCAGAATATTAGGAACTGCATCTATAAAGTACTGAAAGAAAAGAAAAAGAAAAAAAGGTCAACTAAGAGTTGTATATCCCATGAAAATATACTTCAAAATAAAAATAAAGGTAAAATAAACAATTTTCAGATAAGTAAAAACAGAAAATTCTTCACCAGCAGGTCTGCACTATAAGAAATACTGAAGGGATTTCTTAAGCAGAGAAACAGAGAAAATCACATCTATAGTTGGAAATGAAGAGCACTGGAAATTTAGAAACTTATTTTTCTTTTAATTTGTGTAAAACACATAAAATCAAATGAAACAAAGTTTATAATGTATGAAGATCTATAATATATAAAAACCATAACACAAAGACATGCAGCAAATTGATAATGTTGTAACATTCTTATATTTTACAAAACATGGTACAATATTAATGCTAATTAGCTCAATATTGTGACAGTGTGCATAGTGTAATCCCTAAGGAAGCAATTTTATTTTATTTTATTTATTTTTTCTTTTTTATTATACTTTAAGTTCTAGGGTACATGTGCACAACTTGCAGGTTTGTTACATATGTATACATGTGCCATGTTCGTGTGCTGCACCCATTAACTCGTCATTTACATTAGGTATATCTCCTAATGCTATCCCTCCCCCCTTCCCCCACCCCACAACAACAGGCCCCGGTGTGTGATGTTCCCCTTTCTGTGTCCAAGTGTTCTCATTGTTCAATTCCCACCTATGAGTGAGAATATGCAGTGTTTGGTTTTCTGTTCTTGCAATAGTTTGCTGAGAATGATGGTTTCCAGCTGCATCCATGTCCCTACAAAGGACATGAACTCATTCTTTTTTATGGCTGCATAGTATTCCATGGTGTATATGAGCCACATTTTCTTAATCCAGTCAGGCAGTAATTTTTAAAAAAGAGTTATGCCAAAATAGTCAAAAGGGATACAACTATTCTGTTAATCCTAAATAAAGGGAGATGGAGGGGAGAAAACAGAGTGACAAATAAAAACAAAAAATATAACCCTTTCTCCTACTTTTTTGTTTTGTTTGGGCTCTCAGTGAAAACATGCTCACAGATGCACTCCAAAATAATGTTTTGTAGCTCTCTGGGTATCTCTTATCCCTGTCAAGTTGTCACATAATATTAACCATGACAGTGGGATATCTTTCCATTAATTTATGTCTTCTTCAGTTTCTTTCATCAATGTCTTACAGTTTTCAGTGTACAGATCTTTCACTTCCTTGGTTAAATTTATTCCTAAGTATTTTATTTTTTGATGCTATTGTAAATGAGATCATTTTCTTAGTTATTTTATTGAAATAGTTCATCGTTATTGTATAGAAACATGACTGATTTTTGTATGTTAGTTTTGTATGCTGCAACTTTACTAAATTCATTTATTCACTTAACTGTTTTTTGGTAGTCTTTTGAATTTTCAATATATAGATTATGTCATCTGCAAATAAACAATTTAGCTTCTTTCTTTCTAATTTTTAAGACTTTTGCTTCTTTTTCTTTCCTAATTGCTCTAATTAGAACTTCCAGTGTTATGTTTTTTAGAAATTGCAAGAGTGGGCAGCTTTGTCCTGTTTCTTACATAGAAGAAAACCTTTCAGCTTTTTAGTGTGGAGTATGATGTTAGCTATGAATTTTTCTATGTCTAATTTGTTTATAGGTTTTTTTAAAATATGAAAATGAATAGAAAATGGATTTTGTTTAATGGCTTTTCTGCATCTGTCGATATGACTGCATGGTTTTGTCCTTCATTCTGTGAATGTGTTGTGCCATATTTACATATGTTGAACCATCCTGCACCCACTTGATCATGGTGCATGATCCTTTTAATGTGCTGTTGAATTTGGTTTGCTTATATCTTATGGAGGATTTTGCATCTATCTTCATTAGGGAAATTGGTCTGTAATTTTTTTTTTTCATGTAATGTCCTTGTCCGGGTAATGCTGGCCTCATAAAAAGAGTTTGGAAGTATTTTTCCTCTTCAATTTTTTGGAAGAGTTTGAAATGAACTGATACTATTTCTCCTTTAAATATTTGGTAGAATTCACCAGTCCCTCTGGTCCTGGACTTTATTTGCTGTGAGATTTCTGATTACTAATCCAATGTCCTTACTTCTTATGGGTATATTCATATTTCAATTTCTTCATGTTTTAGTTTTGGAAGTTTGTAAGTTTCTAGGAATGTATCCATTTATCCTGTGTCATACAATTTGTTGGCATCTAGCTGTTCACAGTAGTCCCTTATAATCTTTTAATTTTCTGTGGTATCAGATGTAAGGTTTCTTCTTTCTTTTCTGATTTTACTTGAGTCTTCTCTTAGCTAAAGATTTGCTAATTTTATCTTTTCAAAAAAAAAAAAAACACCTAACTTTTAGTTTCATTGATCTTTTTTATTGTTTTTGATTTTTTTAGTCCTTATTTTAATGATTTCTTCGTGGATATGTATTATTTTTTCTTTTTTTTTTATATGCAGCACAATTTTAATTTTTTTATTTCAATAGGTTTTTGGGGAACATGTGTGATTACACGAGTAAGTTCTTTAATGGTGATTTCTGAGATTTTGGTGCACCCCTCACCTAAGCACTGTACACTGTACCCAATGTGTAGTCTTTCATCCCTCACACTCCTCCCACCCTTTCCCCGAGTCTCCAAAGTCCATTTTATCATTCTTATGCCTTTGCATGCTCATAGCTTAGCTCCCACTTATGAGTGAGAACATGTTTGTTTTTCTATTCTTGAGTTACTTCACTTAGAATAATAGTGTCCAATTTCATCCAGGTTGTTGTAAATGCCACTATTTCATTCCTTTATATGGCTGAGTAGTATCCCATGGTATATTTATACCCCAATTTCTTTTTCTTTTTTTTTTTTTTTAAATTTATTTATTATTATTATACTTTAAGTTGTAGGGTACATGTGCATAACGTGCAGGTTTGTTACATATGTATACTTGTGCCATGTTGGTGTGCTGCACCCATCAACTCGTCATTTACATCAGGTATAACTCCCAATGCATTCCCTCCCCCGTCCCCCCTCCCCATGATAGGCCCCGGTGTGTGATGTTCCCCTTCCTGAGTCCAAGTGATCTCATTGTTCAGTTCCCACCTATGAGTGAGAACATGCGGTGTTTGGTTTTCAGTTCTTGTGGTAGTTTGCTAAGAATGATGGTTTCCAGCTGCATCCATGTCCCTACAAAGGACACAAACTCATCCTTTTTTATGGCTGCATAGTATTCCATGGTGTATATGTGCCACATTTTCTTAATCCAATCTGTCACTGATGGACATTTGGGTTGATTCCAAGTCTTTGCTATTGTGAATAGTGCTGCAATAAACATACGTGTGCATGTGTCTTTATAGCAGCATAATTTATAATCCTTTGGGTATATACCCAGTAATGGGATGGCTGGGTCATATGGTACATCTAGTTCTAGATCCTTGAGGAATCGCCATACTGTTTTCCATAATGGTTGAACTAGTTTACAAACCCACCAACAGTGTAAAAGTGTTCCTATTTCTCCACATCCTCTCCAGCACCTGTTGTTTCCTGACTTTTTAATGATTGCCATTCTAATTGGTGTGAGATGGTATCTCATTGTGGTTTTGATTTGCATTTCTCTGATGGCCAGTGATGATGAGCATTTTTTCATGTGTCTGTTGGCTGTATGAATGTCTTCTTTTGAGAAATGTCTGTTCATATCCTTTGCCCACTTTTTGATGGGGTTGTTTGTTTTTTTCTTGTAAATTTGTTGGAGTTCTTTGTAGGTTCTGGGTATTAGCCCTTTGTCAGATGAGTAGATTGCAAAAATTTTCTCCCATTCTGTAGGTTGCCTGTTCACTCTGATGGTAGTTTCTTTTGCTGTGCAGAAGCTCTTTAGTTTAATTAGATCCCATTTGTCAATTTTGGCTTTTGCTGCCGTTGCTTTTGGTGTTTTAGACATGAAGTCTTTGCCCATGCCTATGTCCTGAATGGTACTACCTAGGTTTTCCTCTAGGATTTTTATGGTATTAGGTCTAACATTTAAGTCTCTAATCCATCTTGAATTAATTTTCGTATAAGGAGTAAGGAAAGGATCCAGTTTCAGCTTTCTACTTATGGCTAGCCAATTTTCCCAGCACCATTTATTAAATAGGGAATCCTTTCCCCATTTCTTGTTTCTCTCAGGTTTGTCAAAGATCAGATGGCTGTAGATGTGTGGTATTATTTCTGAGGACTCTGTTCTGTTCCATTGGTCTATATCTCTGTTTTGGTACCAGTACCATGCTGTTTTGGTTACTGTAGCCTTGTAGTATAGTTTGAAGGCAGGTAGCGTGATGCCTCCAGCTTTGTTCTTTTGACTTAGGATTGTCTTGGAGATGTGGGCTCTTTTTTGGTTCCATATGAACTTTAAAGCAGTTTTTTCCAATTCTGTGAAGAAACTCATTGGTAGCTTGATGGGGATGGCATTGAATCTATAAATTACCTTGGGCAGTATGGCCATTTTCACGATATTGATTCTTCCTATCCATGAGCATGGTATGTTCTTCCATTTGTTTGTGTCCTCTTTGATTTCACTGAGCAGTGGTTTGTAGTTCTCCTTGAAGAGGTCCTTTACATCCCTTGTAAGTTGGATTCCTAGGTATTTTATTCTCTTTGAAGCAATTGTGAATGGAAGTTCATTCATGATTTGGCTCTCTGTTTGTCTGTTATTGGTGTATAAGAATGCTTGTGATTTTTGCACATTAATTTTGTATCCTGAGACTTTGCTGAAGTTGCTTATCAGCTTAAGGAGATTTTGGGCTGAGACAATGGGGTTTTCTAAATATACAATCATGTCATCTGCAAACAGGGACAATTTGACTTCTTCTTTTCCTAACTGAATACCCCTGATTTCTTTCTCTTGCCTAATTGCCCTAGCCAGAACTTCCAACACTATGTTGAATAGGAGTGGTGAGAGAGGGCATCCCTGTCTTGTGCCAGTTTTCAAAGGGAATTTTTCCAGTTTTTGCCCATTCAGTATGATATTGGCTGTGGGTTTGTCATAAATAGCTCTTATTATTTTGAGGTACGTTCCATCAATACCGAATTTATTGAGCGTTTTTAGCATGAAGGGCTGTTGAATTTTGTCAAAAGCCTTTTCTGCATCTATTGAGATAATCATGTGGTTCTTGTCTTTGGTTCTGTTTATATGCTGGATTATGTTTATTGATTTGCGTGTGTTGAACCAGCCTTGCATCCCAGGGATGAAGCCCACTTGATCATGGTGGATAAGCTTTTTGATGTGTTGCTGAATCCGGTTTGCCAGTATTTTATTGAGGATTTTTGCATCGATGTTCATCAGGGATATTGGTCTAAAATTCTCTTTTTTTGTTGTGTCTCTGCCAGGCTTTGGTATCAGGATGATGTTGGCCTCATAAAATGAGTTAGGGAGGATTCCCTCTTTTTCTATTGATTGGAATAGTTTCAGAAGGAATGGTACCAACTCTTCCTTGTACCTCTGGTAGAATTCAGCTGTGAATCCATCTGGTCCTGGACTTTTTTTGGTTGGTAGGCTATTAATTATTGCCTCAATTTCAGAGCCTGCTATTGGTCTATTCAGGGATTCAACTTCTTCCTGGTTTAGTCTTGGAAGAGTGTAAGTGTCCAGGAAATTATCCATTTCTTCTAGATTTTCCAGTTTATTTGCGTAGAGGTGTTTATAGTATTCTCTGATGGTAGTTTGTATTTCTGTGGGGTCGGTGGTGATATCCCCATCTATAATTTTTAATTGCATCGATTTGATTCTTCTCTCTTTTCTTCTTTATTAGTCTTGCTAGTGGTCTGTCAATTTTGTTGATCTTTTCATAAAACCAACTCCTGGATTCATTGATTTTTTGGAGGGTTTTTTGTGTCTCTATCTCCTTCAGTTCTGCTCTGATCTTAGTTATTTCTTGCCTTCTGCTAGCTTTTGAATGTGTTTGCTCTTGCTTCTCTAGTTCTTTTAATTGTGATGTTAGAGTGTCAATTTTAGATCTCTCCTGCTTTCTCTTGTGGGCATTTAGTGCTATAAATTTCCCTCTACACACTACTTTAAATATGTCCCAGAGATTCTGGTATGTTGTATCTTTGTTCTCATTGGTTTCAAAGAACATCTTTATTTCTGCCTTCATTTCGTTATGTACCCAGTAGTCATTCAGGAGCAGGTTGTTCAGTTTCCATGTAGTTGAGCGGTTTTGATTGAGTTTCTTAGTCCTGAGTTCTAGTTTGATTGCACTGTGGTCTGAGAGACAGTTTGTTATAATTTCTGTCCTTGTACATTTGCTGAGGAGTGCTTTACTTCCAATTACGTGGTCAATTTTGGAGTAAGTACGATGTGGTGCTGAGAAGAATGTATATTCTGTTGATTTGGGGTGGAGAGTTCTATAGATGTCTATTAGGTCTGCTTGCTGCAGAGATGAGTTCAATTCCTGGATATCCTTGTTCACTTTCTGTCTCGTTGATCTGTCTAATGTTGACAGTGGAGTGTTGAAGTCTCCCATTATTATTGTATGGGAGTCTAAGTCTCTTTGTAAGTCTCTAAGGACTTGCTTTATGAATCTGGGTGCTCCTGTATTGGGTGCATATATATTTAGGATAGTTAGCTCTTCCTGTTGAATTGATCCCTTTACCATTATGTAATGGCCTTCTTTGTCTCTTTTGATCTTTGATGGTTTAAAGTCTGTTTTATCAGAGACTAGTATTGCAACCCCCGCTTTTTTTTGTTCTCCATTTGCTTGGTAAATCTTCCTCCATCCCTTTATTTTGAGCCTATGTATGTCTCTGCGTGTGAGATGGGTCTCCTGAATGCAGCAGACTGATGGGTCTTGACTCTTTACCCAGTTTGCCAGTCTGTGTCTTTTAATTGGAGCATTTAGTCCATTTACATTTAAGGTTAAGATTGTTATGTGTGAACTTGATCCTGCCATTATGATATTAACTGGTTATTTTGCTCGTTAGTTGATGCAGTTTCTTCCTAGCCTCGATGGTCTTTACATTTTGGCATGTTTTTGCAATGGCTGGTACCGGTTGTTCCTTTCCATGTTGAGTGCTTCCTTCAGGGTCTCTTGTAAGGCAGGCCTAGTGGTGACAAAATCTCTAAGCATTTGCTTATCTGTAAAGGATTTTATTTCTCCTTCACTTATGAAACTTAGTTTGGCTGGATATGAAATTCTGGGTTTAAAATTCTTTAAGAATGTTGAATATTGGCCCCCACTCTCTTCTGGCTTGTAGAGTTTCTGCCGAGAGATCTGCTGTGAGTCTGATGGGCTTCCCTTTGTGGGTAACCCGACCTTTCTCTCTGGCTGCCCTTAAGATTTTTTCCTTCATTTCAACTTTGGTGAATCTGGCAATTATGTGTCTTGGAGTTGCTCTTCTCGAGGAGTATCTTTGTGGCGTTCTCTGTATTTCCTGGATTTGGATGTTGGCCTGCCCTACTAGGTTGGGGAAGTTCTCCTAGATGATATCCTGAAGAGTGTTTTCCAACTTGGTTCCATTTTCCCCCTCACTTTCAGGCACCCCAATCAGACGTAGATTTGGTCTTTTTACATAATCCCATACTTCTTGCAGGCTTTGTTCATTTCTTTTTCTTCTTTTTTTCTTTTGGTTTCTCTTCTCGCTTCATTTGATCCTCAATCGCTGATACTCTTTCTTCCAGTTGATCGAGTCGGTTACTGAAGCTTGTGCATTTGTCACGTATTTCTCGTGTCATGGTTTTCATCTCTTTCATTTCGTTTATGACCTTCTCTGCATTAATTACTCTAGCCATCAATTCTTCCACTTTTTTTTCGAGATTTTTAGTTTCTTTGCGCTGGGTACGTAATTCCTCCTTTAGCTCTGAGAAATTTGATGGACTGAAGCCTTCTTCTCTCATCTCGTCAAAGTCATTCTCCGTCCAGCTTTGATCCGTTGCTGGCGATGAGCTGCGCTCCTTTGCCGGGGGAGATGCACTCTTGTTTTTTGAATTTCCAGCTTTTCTGCCCTGCTTTTTCCCCATCTTTGTGGTTTTATCTGCCTCTGGTCTTTGATGATGGTGATGTACTGATGGGGTTTTGGTGTAGGTGTCCTTCCTGTTTGATAGTTTTCCTTCTAACAGTCAGGACCCTCAGCCGTAGGTCTGTTGGAGATTGCTTGAGGTCCACTCCAGACCCTGTTTGCCTGGGTATCAGCAGCAGAGGCTGCAGAAGATAGAATATTTCTGAACAGCGAGTGTACCTGTCTGATTCTTGCTTTGGAAGCTTCCTCTCAGGGGTGAACTCCACCCTGTGAGGTGTGGGGTGTCAGACTGTCCCTAGTGGGGGATGTCTCCCAGTTAGGCTACTCAGGGGTCAGGGACCCACTTGAGCAGGCAGTCTGTCCCTTCTCAGATCTCAACCTCCGTGTTGGGAGATCCACTGCTCTCTTCAAAGCTGTCAGACAGAGTCGTTTGCGTCTGCAGAGGCTTCTGCTGTGTTTATTGTTTACTGTGCCCTGTCCCCAGAGGTGGAGTCTCCAGAGACAGGCAGGTTTCCTTGAGCTGCTGTGAGCTCCACCCAGTTCGAGCTTCCCAGCAGCTTTGTTTACCTACTTAAGCCTCAGCAATGGTGGGCGCCCCTCCCCCAGCCTTGCTGCTGCCTTGCTGGTAGATCGCAGACTGCTGTGCTAGCAATGAGGGAGGCTCCGTGGGTGTGGGACCCTCCCGGCCAGGTGTGGGATATGATCTCCTGGTGTGCCTGTTTGCTTAAAGCACAGTATTGGGGTGGGAGTTACCCGATTTTCCAGGTGTTGTGTGTCTCAGTTCCCCTGGCTAGGAAAAGGGATTCCCTTCCCCCTTGCGCTTCCCAGGTGAGGCAATGCCTCGCCCTGCTTCAGCTCTCGCTGGTCAGGCTGCAGCAGCTGACCAGCACCGATCGTCCGGCACTCCCCAGTGAGATGAACCCAGTACCTCAGTTGAAAATGCCGAAATCATCGGTCTTCTGTGTCGCTCGCACTGGGAGTTGGAGACTGGAGCTGTTCCTATTCGGCCATCTTGCTCCGCCCCCCTCGTATTATTTTTTCTTTAGGCTGACTTTGGACTTAGTTTGTTCGTTTTAGTACCTTGTGGTTTAATATTAGATTGTTTATTTGAGAGTTTTCTTTTATCTTAATGTAGGTGTTTATCTTCATAAACTTCCATTTCACTGCTTTTGCTGCATCCCTTATGTTTTGTTCCATTGTGTTTCTATTTTTATTTCTTTCAAGAACTTTTAAATTTCTCTTTTGATGTCTTCTTTGACTTATTGGTTGTTCAGGAGTGTGCTGTTTAATTTCCATGTATTTGTCAATTTTACGGTTTTCTTCTTCATATTCATTTCTAGCTTAATACTATTATGGTCAGAAAAAATACTTGATACAATTTCAATCTTCTTAAGTTTAAGACTTGTTTTGTGACCTAACCTATGATCTGTCCTGGAAAATTTCCATGTTTGTTTAAGAAGAATGTGTTTTCTGCTGCTTATGGATGGAATGTTCTATATGTCTGTTAGGTTCATTTGGCCTAAAGTGTAGTTTAAGTCCAATGATTCCTTATTGATTTTCTGTCTGGGTTGTTGAAAGTGCAGTGTTGAAGTCCCTCACTATTATTGTATTGGTATCTGTTTCTCCTTTCAGTTCTGTTAATATTTGCCTTATGTATTTAACTGCTTCTAAATAGATATGTTGGGTGTATATATATTTTCAATTGTATCTTTTTAATGAAATGACAATTTTATCATTATTTAATGACCTCTTTTGGAAGTCAACAGTACTTTAATGTGAATATGTTTACTCGTTATATTAGTTATCATCTATAGATGTGCAACAGAACTTAAGTGGCTTAAAACAATGAACATCTATTATCTCATAGTTTCTGTTGTTCAGAAATCTGGGTGTAACTTAAGTGAGCGTCTCTGGCCTAAATTGTCTCACGAAGTTACAGTCAAGCTGTTGGCCAGGTTTATGGTCATTTTAAGACCTGACTGGAGCTGAAGGATTCACTTATAAGATCACTTATGTGTTTGTTGGCAGACCTCAGTTCCTCACTGGCTGTTGGCCAATTCTTTACCACATGAACCTCCCATTAGGCAACCCAAGTGTCCTTATAAATGTCAACTAACTCCTCCCAGACTGAGCTGTACAAGAGGGAGCAAGGGCATGTGTGTGCAAGAGCTCCCAAGATGGCAGTCACAGGCTTTGTATAATCAAATGTTGGAATTGATATACTGTCATTTCTGTCATATTCTATTTATTAGAAGACAGTTTCTAAGTCTTGCCCAAACTCCAGGAAAGGGATTACACAAGGGTGTGAACACCAGGAGGTGGGGATCGTTGGAAGCCATTTTAGAGCCTGCCCAGCACATTCATATTTTACTCAATAATAGGCATTATTCATTAGGTAGCCAGGCCCTGAGTACTGGCTGGTAAGGTGAATAATAGACACATATTTGTGTTGTGGTTAGAAATGACAGCCTTGCTGATTAAGTGCCAGCTCTGAAGTGAATCCTATAACGTACCACTATAGAGTCATTATAATTCAAATGATACTATAAATTTGAAAACACATTGAAATCATGGACATAATCAAATTTGACTCCAAAATTAACTCATACAATCTAAATTCTCATACCGATATAGATTTTCAAAGGTTTCAGAATGCATACAGAGATTATTTTTTTAAATTGCCATGAAAAATATTTTATAACTAGAAGTTGCAGAAATACTTCTTAGATTATGAATAGCTTAATGTAGAATATTTTGAATACATACAGAGCTTACATGACTTACTCTAATATCAAATATTAATAAAAAAATATTAACTATAAATTTTTCTTAATGCCTTATATTAATATTAAATATTTAACATTAAATATTAATATATGGCAGATACTAAAGTAATACTTCTTAATTAATTGACATTAATATTAAATATTAATAAAGAGAACACTAATTCTAATTTTTTTCTTAAATCAACCTTCTAAGGTAGTATCAGCTTAATAGGTACTCTCACAGTGTCAGCAGCTTTGGTTCAAAATAATACCACTAAAATAAATAGTCGTGCCTTGTTCATTTCACATTTAATGTCTGAGAACACTTTTAGCAAGGAGCTAGATTACACAAGCAGTAAGTTATGCTGGTAGTTAACTGTGAAGTCTTAAAATTTGTCTGTTTTTCCTACAGCTTCAGGGACTAATCTTTCTCAAACTCATTTGCTGGCCCTTTCTCTTTGGCTTGATTGCTGAATATTGTAGTGCTTCAGGGCTGGGTCATGAGCTTTCTTCCCCTCTTTACTTAAATTCTCTCCAGAGTAAGTCTTAGTAAACTCCCTCACTTCAAATATCCCTATATTATAATGATTTCCAAGGTAAATCCTCACACTGAACAGCTCCTCTACATTTTAGACTTGTGGGCCTAATAGCCTACTAGACATCTGTATTTGTATATCTAGTAGGAGTCTCAAATCTCATTAGGCAATGTAAAATTCTTAATTACTTGTTCCCTAATACCTATTCCTTTCCCATGCTTCCCATCTCAGTGAATGACCTCATTCACCTAATCACTCAAGCCAAAAATCTAGTTTTTTTCACTTCTCACATCCAATACACAAGTAAGTCATGTTAGTTTTGTCTCCAATACTACCCGTAGATAGACTTGAGCAGACACTTGCCCTAGGCTTTTGTCTTTGCAGACCCCACTAGAAGTAATTGCCTAGGGAATTTTATAAGTCTTTCTGCAACATCTGAAATATGTTTGGGTTGGCAGTGCCATTTTAATAGGCTATTCCAATCCCAGAATGGGAGGTATATAGGTCCCAGTTCCTGTTTCTCTCTCTTGTGCTCTTCTCTTATTTTACCTCCCAAAACACATGGGCTTTATCGTTGCTCCTGGAATCTCTGGAACTTGCACCTATGAGGTTATTCCATTGGTCCCTGGCCAGGCCTTGATTCCAGTAGACTACCCCTGATTCTAGTCTAGTGAATGGATTTCTCCCATTGGTCCAGAGATTGGGTCACCAGAATCATGCTGAAACATTGATTTGATTCCCAGTCATGTTGGACACAAGACAATTTAAGGGTTTGAGTTGTATTTGTAGGCTTGCGCATGGGATCTTGCTATCTGTGTACCAAGGTACCACTTCTGGTCTATAGTACTTGAATATATCAGGGGTGGCAATAGGTATCATTAACCCTATATGTCCCACTGCTGGAACCTAGGGTAATCACCCACACCCTCTGCAGACTCTGCAGCACAAGTCAAGTAGTTCTCTAGGGGTGGCTATGCCTGTAACTTCCTATGGTCATTAGGACTGTTGTCCTGCAATGCCAATGACTTAATGTTCTTTCTTGCCTTCAGTTAACGCAGAGAATCTGTGCTTTCCTAGGTTGATCTGTAATCAGGCTGGATAAGGGATGATATTTTTTACAAAATTAAGACAACTGTTATATGTGTGTATTTAAGACATCTTTTCACTTTCTTTCTACTGTCTTTTGATAAACTAAACTTGTCTCTTTACTTTCTTAATACTGTTATTTGATAAACAAGTTATTACATTTAATGTATTAGAATATATCAAATTTTTGTTTAAGGTTAATTCTTTTTCTGTCCTTTCTAAGAAGCATTTGCCTGTCCTCAATGCCATGAAGATATTCATGTGTTTTTCCCTAAAAGTTTTATAGTTTTACCTTTAAAATTTAGATTTACAGTCCATTTGGAATTGACTTACATGCTTAGTATAAAGAATAGTCAATATCTGTTCTATTTTTATATGGATATCCACTTAACTCAGCACCACCAATGCAAAGAGCATTCTTTTTAAAAAATATTTTCAACCTTTATTCTGAGTTCAGGATACATGTGCAGGATGTGCAGGTTTGTTATGTAGGTAAACGTGTGCCATGGTGGTTTGCTGCACAGATCATCTCATCCCCCAGGTATTAAGCCCAGCATCCATTACCTATTCTTCCTGATGCTCTCCCTTCTCCCACCCCGCACTCTCTGACAGGCCCCAGTGTGTGTTTCCCCCCATGTGTCCATGTGGAAAAGAACATTATTTCCCATTGCTTTGCAGTACCATTTGTATCATAAATCAAGTCTGTATATATATATGTCTGATATATATGTGTGTCTGATTTTGGACTCTCTAGATATGTGTGTATATACATATTATAAATATATGTCTATATATTATAAACATATGCCTACATATACTTATTGTAAATATATGTCTATATATACACATATATATACATATTATAAATATGTCTATATATACAGATAAATATATCTATATACATATTATAAATATATGTCTATATATACATATAAATATGTGTATATGTGCATATTACAAATATGCATATATATGCATGTTAAAATATGTGTATAGATGCATTTAAAATATGCATATATATGCATATTAAAATATGTGTATAGATGCATATTAAAAATATATGTATATTTATATACACATATTATATACACACATAAATATATGTATATATACACATAAATATATAATATATATTTATATATTTGTTATATATATTTATATTTATGTATTTATATTATATATAATATATATTATATAATATATAATATATTATGTATGTATAATATATATAATGTATATATTATATTTATATATTATATAAATATATATTATGTATATATTTACATCTGATTTTTTATTTGAATCTATAAATATATGTATATATAAATACATAGATACATAATATGTACGTTATGTATATATGTAAATATATGTATATACACATATTATATGCCAATGTAAATATATGTATATATTTACATCTGGTTTTTGACTCATAATTATATGAGTCACATAAATATAAATATATGTATATTTACATCTGATTTTTGACTCTAGTTTATTTCATTGGGCTATTTCTCTATCTTAGCAATAACGCTATATCATCTGATTGCAGTAGCTTTCTATTAAGCCGTGACATATGGGAGTTTGAATCCTTTAACTTTGGTATGTTACTTTAAAATCATGACTACCATTGGCCATGGGCATTTTCTTGTAAATTTTTGAATCAGCTTGTTAATTTATTCAAAATAATCTGTTGGTATTTTTAAAATTTTGAGCTTACAGCTAATGTATATATTGGTTTGGGGAGAATTACCATCTTAAGAATATTGAATCTGCTACTTCATGACAATGTTATAACTATGAATTCATAAAAGTATTTGTTTTCCTAAGTAATGTTTCTTAGTTTTTGGTGTTGCAGTCTTGAACATCTTTTGTTATTTTATTCATAGGTAATTGTTGTTTTAATGCTGTCTTTACTGGTCTCATTTAATTTTTAAATTGTGCATTGATATTATACAAATTAGAATTAATTGTTTTACATTGGCATCACATCCAGCAACCTTTCTAACTTCCCTTGCTAAGTATAATGGGATTGTCTTTTGGATTTGATTTTTATTGACAAAAATAATGTTATCTGAAAACAACCACAGTTCATTTCTTTCCAATTTGTATAACTTTCATTTATTTTAATTTTTGTGTATTTTTTTCCCTATTGCATTGGTTAGAACCTCCAACACAATGATAAATAGAAGTGTTAATAACAAGTATTCTGTGTCACTCCTGATTGCAATGGGAAAATTTCAGTGTTGCATATTAAGAATGACTGCTCAGATTGTGCCACTGCACTCCAGCCTGGTTGACAGAGGGAGACTCCATCTAAAAAAATAAAAAATAAAAAAAATAATTTTGCTATTGGTTTGTGTGAATTTAAGATGTTCCCCTATGTTCTAAGTTTCCTAAGAGCTTTAAATCATGAACACGTATTAAATTTTATCAAATACTTCTTTGCATCATTTGAGATTGTTGCAGACACTCCTTGACATACTATGGAATTATGTCCTAATAAATGCATCATACGTTGAAAATACTGTAAGTCAAAAACGCACCTAACCTGCTGAATATCATAGATCATCCTACCTACCTTAAGTGTGCTCAGAACACTTATATTAGCCTACAACTGGAAAAACTTACCTAACAAAAAGTCTACTTTATAATAAAGTCCTGAATATATCATGTAATTTATTAAATACTGTACTGAAAGTGAAAAACAGAATGGTTCCATGGATACTTAAAGTATGGTTTCTACTGAATGCATATTGTTTTTGCATCACCCTAAATGTGAACCATCATAAGTTGGGAGCCCTAAGTATGATTTTTCTCCTTTATTATTTTAATGTGATCAAACACATAGATTGTTTGCTGAATGTTAAGCCATCCTTGCATTGATGAAATAAACTTAATTTGGGAATATGAATATTATTTCCTAATATTTATTTATAAGTTTACATCTATGACTTTAAAAAATTATTTTATTTATTAAGTTCTGGTGTACATGCAACATGTGCAAGTTTGTTACACATATTTATGTGCCGTGGTGGTTTGTTGCACCTATTAGCCTATCACTTGAGTATTAAGTCAAGCATTCATGAGCTAGTTTTTCTGATGCTCTCCCTCCCCACCAGTACCCCACAATAGGCCCCAGTGTATGTTGTTCCCCTCCCTGTGTACATGTGTTCTCGTTGTTTGGCCTCCACTTATGAGTGGGAATATGTGGTGTTTGGTTTTCTGTTCCTGTGTTAGTTTGCTAAGGATAATGGCTTGCAGCTCTATCCATGTCCCTGCAAAGGACATGATCTCATTCCTTTTTATGGCTGCATAGTATTCCATGGTGTATATATACCACATTGTTCTTTATCCAGTCTATCACTGATGGGCATTTAGGTTGATTCCATGTCTTTGCTATTGTGAATAGCACTGCAATGAACATACATATGCATGTATCTTTATAACAGAAGGATTTATATTCCTTTGGGTATATACCCAGTAATGGGATTGCTGGGTCATATGGTGTTTCTAGTTCTAGATCTTTGAGTAATCACCATACTGTCTTCCACAATGGTTGAACTAATTTACATTCCCACCAACAGTGTAAAAGCATTCCTATCTCTTAGAAGCATCTCCAGCATCTGTTATTTTATTTTATTTTCAGACAGAGTCTTACTCTGTTGCTTGGGCTGGAGTGTAGTGGTACAATCTTGGCTCTCAGTTCACTTGAACCTCCGCTTCCTGGGTTCAAGCAATTCTCCTGCCTCAGCCTCCTGAGTAGCTGGAACGACAGGTTCATGACCATACCCAGCTAATTTTTATATTTTTAGTAAAGGTGGAGTTTCACTATGTTGGCCAGGCTGGTCTTGAACCCCTGACCTCAGGTGATCCACCCATTTTGGTCTCCAAAAGTGCTGGGATTACAGGTGTGAGCCACCATGCCTGGCCTGTTGTTTCTTGACTTTTTAATAATCTCCATGCTGACTGGCATGAGATGGTATCTCCCTGTGGTTTTGATTTGCATTTCTCTAATGATCAGTGCTGTTGAGCTTTTTTTCATATGTTTGTTGGCCACATAAATGTCTTCTTTTGAGAAGTGTCTGTGCATGTCCTTTGCCCACTTTTTAATGAGGTTGTTTTTTTTCTTGTAAATTTGTTTACATTCCTTGTAGACTCTAGATATTAGACCTTTGTCAGAAGAATAGGTTGCAAAAGTGTTTTCCCATTCTGTAGGTTGTTCACTCTCAGATAGTTTCTATTGCTGCGCAGAAGCTCTTTAATTTAATTAGATCACATCTGTCAATTTGTGCTTTTGTTCCAATTGCTTTTGACATTTTCATCATGAAATCTTTGCCTGTGCCTATGTCCTGAATGGTATTGCTTAGATTTTCTTCTAGGATTTTTATAGTTTTGGGTTTTATGTTTAACTCTTTAATCCATCTTGAGTTAGTTTTTGTATAAGGTCTAAGGATGGGGTCCAGTTTCAGTTTTCTGCATATGGCTAACCAGTTCTCCCAGCACCATTTATTAGATAGGGAATCCTTTCCCCATTGCTTGTTTTTGTCAGGTTTGTTGAAGATTACATGGTTGTAGATGTGAAGTCTGATTTCTGAGTTCTCTCTTCTGTTCCATTGATTTGTGTGTCAGTTCTTGTACAAGTAGCATGCTGTTTTTGTTACTGTAACCTTATACTGTATAGTGTGAAGTCAGGTAGGGTGAGGCCTCTAACTTTGTTCTTTTTGCTTAGGATCATCTTGGCTATATAGCTCATTTTGGCTTCATCTAAGATTTGAAATAGTTTTTCAGTTTCTGTGAAGAATGTCAATCGTAGTTTGAAGGGATAGCATTGAATCTATAAATTACCTTGGGCAGTATGACCATTTTCACGATATTGATTCTTCCTATCAATGAGCATGGGATGTTTTACCATTTGTTTGCACCCTCTCTTACTGTCTTGAGCAGTGGCTTGCAGTTCCCCTTTAAGAGATCCTTCACATCCCTCGTTAGTTGTATCCCTAGGTATTTTATTCTCTTTGTAGCAATTGTGAACGGGAGTTCATTCACGATTTAGTTCTCTGCTTGTCTGTTGTTTGTGTACAGGAATACTTGTAATTTTTGCAATTGATTTTGTATTCTGAGACTTTGCTGAAGTTGCTTATCAGTTTAAGAAGCTTTTGGGCTGAGATGGTGGGGTTTTCTAGATATAGGATCATATCACCTGCAAACAAAGATAATTTTACTTCCTCTCTTCCTATTTGAATCCCCTTTATTTCTTTCTCTTGCCTGGTTGCTCTGGCCAGATCTTCCAATACTATGTAGAATAGGAGTGGTGAAGGAGGTCATCCTTGTCTTGTGCTGGTTTTCAAGGGGAATGCTTCCAGGTTTTGCCCATTCACTATGATATTGGCTGTGGGTTTATCATAAATGGCTCTAATTATTTTGAGGTACTTTCCATCAATACCTAGTTTATTGAGAGTTTTTAACATAAAGAGATGTTGGCCGGGCGTGGTGGCTCAAGCCTGTAATCCCAGCACTTTGGGAGGCCGAGGCGGGCGGATGACGAGGTCAGGAGATTGAGACCATCCTGGCGAACACGGTGAAACCCCATCTCTACTAAAAAATACAAAAAAACTAGCCGGGCGAGGTGGCGGGCGCCTGTAGTCCCAGCTATTCGGGAGGCCGAGGCAGGAGAATGGCATAAACCCAGGAGGCAGAGCTTGCAGTGAGCTGAGATCCAGCCACTGCACTCCAGCCTGGGCGACAGAGCAAGACTCCATCTCAAAAAAAAAAAAAAAAAAAAAAAAAAAAAAGAGATGTTGAATTTTATTGAACACCTTTTCTGTGTCTACTGAGATAGTCATGTGGTTTTTGTCTTTAGTTCTGTTTATGTGATGAATTATGTTTATTGATTTGCATATGTTGAACCAGCCTTGTATCCTGGGGATGAAGCTGACTTGATTGTGGTGGATAAGCTTTTGATGTGCTGCTGGATTTGGTTTGTCAGTGTTTTATTGAGGATTTTTGCATCGATGTGCATCAGGGATATTGACCTGATGTTTTCTTCTTTTGTTGTATCTCTGCCAGGTTTTGGTATTAGGATGATGCCTCATAAAATGAGTTAGGGAAGAGTCCCTCATTTTCAACTGTTTGGAACAGTTTCATAAGAAATGTTACCAGCTTCTCTTTGTACCTCTGGTAGAATTCAGCTGAAAATCCATCTGGACCTGGGCTATTTTTTATTGGTAGTCTATTTATTAATGCTTCAATTTCAGAACTCATTATTGGTCTAATCAAGGATTCATCTTCTTACGGGTTCAGTCTTGGGAGGGTGTCTGTGTCCAGGAATTTATCCATTTTTTTCTATTAATGGATTTTCTAGTTTATTTACATAGAAGTGTTTATAGTATTCACTCATGGTTGTTTGTATTTCCGTGGGATCCGTGATGATATCTTATTTATCATTTTTTATTATCTGCTTGACTTTCTCTCTTTTTTTCTTTATTAATCTAGCTAGTAGTCTATCTATTTTATTAATTTTTTCAAAAAACCACCTCCTGAATTCATTGATTTTTTTTTGAAGCGTTTTGTTGTATGTCTGTATCTCTTTCAGTTCTGCTCCGATCTTGTTATTTCTTGTCTTCTGCTACTTTTTGGGTTTTTTCACTCTTGGTTTTCTAGTTCATTTAGTGTGACTTTAGGATGTTATATATGAGATCTTTTTGATGTGGCCGTTTAGTGCTATAAATTTCCTTGTTTTACTTTTGTTTTTAAATCTTTTTTTATTATACTTTAAGGACTAGGGTACATGTGCACAACGTGCAGGTTTGTTACACATGTATACAGGTGCCGTGTTGGTTTGCTGCGCCCATTAACTCGCAATTTACATTAAGTATTTCTCCCGATGCTATTACTCTCCCATCCCCCCACCCACAACAGGCCCCGGTGTGTTATGTTCCCTGCCCTGTGTCCAAGTGTTCTCATTGTTCAATTCCTACCTATAAGTGAGAACATATAGGTTTTGTTCTCTGTCCTTGTGATAGTTTGCTCAGAATGATGGTTTCCACCTTCATCCATGTCCCTACAAAGGACATGAACTCCTCCTTTTTTATGCCTGCATAGTATTCCATTGTCTATATGTGCCACATTTTCTTAATCCAGTCTATCATTGATGGACATTTGGGTTGGTTCCAAGTCTTTGCTATTGTGAATAGGGCCGCAATCAACATACATGTGCATGTGTCTTTATAGCAGCATGATTTATAATCCTTTGGGTATATACCCAATGATGGGATGGCTGGGTCAAATGGTATTTCTAGTTCTAGATCCTCGAGGAATCGCCACACTGTCTTCCGCAATGGTTGAACTAGTTTACAGTCCCACCAACAGTGTAAAAGTGTTCCTATTTCTCCACATCCTCTCCAGCACCTGTTGTTTCCTGACTTTTTAATGATTGCCATTCTAACTGGTGTGAGATGGTGTCTCATTGTGGTTTTGATTTGCATTTCTCTGATGACCAGTGATGATGAGCGTTTTTTCATGTGTCTGTTGGCTGCATAAATATCTTCTTTCGAAAAGTGTCTGTTCATATTGTTTGCCTAGTTTTTGATGGGGTTGTTAGTTTTTTTCTTGTAAATTTGTTTAAGTTCCTTGTAGATTCTGGATAATAGCCCTTTGTCAGATGGGTAGATTGCAAAATTTTTCTCCCATTCTGTAGGTTGCCTGTTCACTCAGGTGATAGTTTCTTTTGCTGTGCAGAAGCTCATTAGTTTAATTAGATACCATTTGTCTATTTTGACTTTTATTGCCATTGCTTTTGGTGTTTTAGACATGAAGTTCTTGCCCTTGCCTATGTCCTGAATGGTATTACCTAGGTTTTCTTCTAGGGTTTTCATGGTTTTAGGTCTAACATTTAAGTCTTTAATCCATCTTGAATTAATTTTTGGATAAGGTGTAAGGAAGGGATCTGGTTTCAGCTTTCTACATATGGTTAACCAGTTTTTCCAGCACCATTTTTAAATAGGGAATCCTTTCCCCATTGCTTGTTTTTATCAGGTTTGTCAAAGATCAGATGGTTGTAGATGTGTGGTGTTATTTCTGAGGCCTCTATTCTATTCCATTGGTCTTTATGTCTGTTTTGATACCAGTACCATACTGTTTTGGTTACTGTAGCCTTGTAGTACAGTTTGAAGTCAGGTAGCTTGATGACTCCAGCTTTGCTCTTTTTGCTTAAAATTGTCTTGGCAATGGGGGCTCTTTTTTGGTTCCATATGAATTTTAAAGTAGTTTTTTCCAATTCTGTGAAGAAAGTCATTGGTAGTTTGATGGGAATGGCATTGAATCTATAAATTATGTTGGGTAGTATGGCCATTTTCACAATGTTGATTCTTCCTCTCCATGAGCATGGAATGTTCTTCCATTTGTTTATGTCCTCTTTTATTTCGTTGAGCAGTGGTTTGTAGTTCTCCTTGAAGAGGTCCTTCACATTTCTTCTAAGCTGGATTCCTAGGTATTTTATTCTCTTTGGAGAAATTCTGAATGGGCATTCACTCATGATTTGGATCTCTGTTTGTCTGTTATTGGTGTATAGGAATGCTTGTGATTTTTGCACATTGATTTTGTATCCTCAGACGTTGCTGAAGTTGCTTATCAGCTTAAGGAGATTTTGGGCTGAGACGATGGGATTTTTGAAATATACAATCATGTCATCTGCAAACATGGACAATTTGACTTCTTCTTTTCCTAATTGAATACCCTTTATTTCTTTCTCCTGCCTGATTGCCCTGGCCAGAAATTCCAACACTATGTTGAATAGGAGTGGTGAGAGAGGGCATCCCTATCATGTGCCAGTTTTCAAAGGGAATGCTTCAATTTTTTGCCCATTCAGTATGATATTGGCTGTGGGTTTGTCATAAATAGCTCTTATTTTTTTGAGATACATTACATCAATACCTAGTTTATTGAGAGTTTTTATCATGAAGTGCTGGTGAACTTTGTCAGAGGCCTTTTTTGCATCTATTGAGATAATCATGTGGTTTTTGTCTTTGGTTCTGTTTATATGCTGGATTACATTTATTGATTTGCGTGTGTTGAACCAGCCTTGCATCCCAGGGATGAAGCCTACTTGATCATGGTGGATAAGCTTTTTGATGTGCTGCTGGATCCGGTTTGCCAGTATTTTATTGAGGATTTTTGCATCGATGTTCATCAGGGATATTGGTCTAAAATTCTCTTTTTTTGTTGTGTCTCTGCCAGGCTTTGGTATCAGGATGATGTTGGCCTCATAAAATGAGTTAGGGAGGATTCCCTCTTCTTGTACTGATTGGAATAGTTTCAGAAGGAATGGTACCAGCTCCTCCTTGTACCTCTGGTAGAATTCAGCTGTGAATCCATCTGGTCCTGGACTTTTTTTGGTTGGCAGGCTATTAATTATTGCCTCAATTTCAGAGCCTGCTATTGGTCTATTCAGGGATTCAGCTTCTTCCTGGTTTAGTCTTGGGAGAGTATAAGTGTCCAGGAAATTATCCATTTCTTCTAGATTTTCCAGTTTATTTGCGTAGAGGTGTTTATAGTATTCTCTGATGGTAGTTTGTATTTCTGTGGGGTCGGTGGTGATATCCCCTTTATCATTTTTTATTGTGTCTATTTGATTCTTCTCTCTTTTCCTCTTTATTAGTCTTGCTGGTGGTCTATCAGTTTTGTTGATCTTTTCAAAAAACCAACTCCTGGATTCATTGACTTTTTGGAGGGTTTTATTGTGTCTCTATCTCCTTCAGTTCTGCTCTTATCTTAGTTATTTCTTGCCTTCTGCTAGCTTTTGAATGTGTTTGCTCTTGCTTTTCTAGTTCTTTTAATTGTGATATTAGGATGTCAATTTTAGATCTTTCCTGCTTTCTCTTGTGGGCATTTAGTGCTGCAAATTTCCCTCTTCACACTGCTTTAAATGTGTCCCAGAGATTCTGGTATGTTGTATTTCTGTTCTCATTGGTTTCAAAGAACATCTTTATTTCTACCTTCATTTCGTTATATACCCAGTAGTCATTCAGGAGCAGGTTGTTCAGTTTCCATGTAGTTGAGTGGTTTTGATTGATTTTCTTAGTCCTGAGTTCTAGTTTGATTGCACTGTGGTCTGAGAGACAGTTTGTTATAATTTCTGTTATTTTACGTTTGCTGAGGAGTGCTTTACTTCCAACTATGTGGTCAATTTTGGAATAAGTGTGATGTGGTGGTGAGAAGAATGTATATTCTGTTGATTTGGGGTGGAGAGTTCTGTAGATGTCTATTAGGTCCACTTGGTGCAGAGTTGAGTTCAATTCCTGGATATCCTTGTTATCTTTCTGTCTCATTGATCTGTCTAATGTTGACAGTGGGGTGTCAAACTCTCCCATTATTATTGTATGGGACTCTAAGTCTCTTTGTAAGTCTCTAAGGACTTGCTTTATGAATCTGGGTGCTCCTGTATTGGGCACATACATATTTAGGAGAGTTAGCTCTTCCTGTTGAATTGATCCCTTTACCATTATGTAATGGCCTTCTTTGTCTCTTTTGATCTTTGATGGTTTAAAGTCTGTTTCTATCAGAGACTAGGATTGCAACCCCTGCTTTTTTTTGTTCTCCATTTGCTTGGTAGATCTTCCTCCATCCCTTTATTTTGAGCCTGTGTGTATCTCTGCATGTGAGATGGGTCTCCTCAATACAGCAAACTGATGGGTCTTGACTCTTTATCCAGTTTGCCAGTCTGTGTCTTTTAATTGGACCATTTAGTCCATTTACATTTAAGGTTAATATTGTTACGTGTGAACTTGATCCTGTCATTGTTATATTAGCTGGTTACTTTGCTTGTTAATTGATGCAGTTTCTTCCTAGCATCGATGGTCTTTACATTTTGGCATGTTTTTGCAATGGCTGGTACTGGTTATTCCTTTTGATGTTTAGTGCTCCCTTCAGGATCTCTTGTAGGGCAGGTCTGGTGGTGACAAAATCTCTAAGCGTTTGCTTGTCTGTAAATGATTTTATTTCTCCTTCACTTATGAAACTTAGTTTGGCTAGATATGAAATTCTGGGTTGAAAATTCTTTTCTTTAAGAATGTTGAATATTGGCCCTCACTCTCTTCTGGCTTGTAGAGTTTCTGCCGAGAGTTCTGCCGTTAGTCTGATGGGCTTCCCTTTGTGGGTAACACAACCTTTCTCTCTAGCTGCCCTTAACATTTTTTCCTTCATTTCAACTTTGGTGAATCTGACAATTATGTGTCTTGGAGTTGCTCTTCTCGAGGAGTATCTTTGTGGCGTTCTTTGTATTTCCTGAATTTAAATGTTGGCCTGCCTTACTAGGATGGGGAAGTTCTCCTGGATGATATCCTGCAGAGTGTTTTCCAACTTGGTTCTATTTTCCCCCTCACTTTCAGGCACCCCAATCAGACATAGATTTGGTCTTTTCACATAATCCCATATTTCTTGGAGGCTTTGTTCATTTCTTTTTCCTTTTATTTCTCTAGACTTCTCTTCGCACTTCATTTCATTCATTTGATCTTCAATCATTGATACTCTTTCTTCCAGTTGATCGAGTCAGTTACTGAAGCTTGTGCATTTGTCACATATTTCTCGTGTCATGGTTTTCATCTCTGTCAGTTCGTTTATGGCCTTCTCTGCTTTGATTATTCTAGTTATCCATTCTTCCATTCTTTTTTCAAGATTTTTAGTTTCTTTGCACTGAGTATGTAGTTCCTCCTTTAGCTCTGAGAAATTTGATCAACTGTAGCCTTCTTCTGTCAATTCATCAAAGTCATTCTCCATCCAGCTTTGATCCATTGCTGGCGATGAGTTGCGTTCCTTTGGAGGGGGAGATGCGCTCTGATTTTTTTAATTTCCAGCTTTTCTGCCCTGCTGTTTCCCCATCTTTTGGTTTTATCTGCCTTTGGTCTTTTATACTGGTGACGTACTGATGGGGTTTTGGTGTGGGTGTCCTTTCTGTTTGTCAGTTTTCCTTCTAACAGTCAGGACCCTCAGCTGTAGGTCTGTTGGAGATTGCTTGAGGTCCACTCCAGACGCTGTTTGTCTGGGTATCAGCAGCAGAAGCTGCAGAAGATAGAATATTGCTGTAGTGCTGCTGTCTGATTCTTGCTCCGGAAACTTCATCTCAGGGGTGTACCCTGCTGTGTGAGGTGTGAGGTGTCAGTCTGCACCTAGTGGGGGATGTCCCCCAGTTAGGCTACTCAGGCATCAGGGACCCACCTGAGCAGGCAGACTGTCCGTTCTCAGATCTCAGCCTCCGTGCTGGGAGATCCACTGCTCTCTTCAAAGCTGTCAGACAGGGTCATTAACATCTGCAGAGGTTTCTACTGCTTTTTTTTTTTTTTCCTATGCCCTGTCCCCAGAGGTGGAGTCTACAGAGACAGGCAGGCCTCCTTGAGCTGCAGTGGGCTCCACCCAGTTCGAGCTCCCTGGAGACTTTGTTTAACTTAAGTCTCAGCAATGGCGGGCGCCCCTCCCCCAGCCTCGCTGCTGCCTTGCAGTTAGATCTCAGACTGCTGTGCTAGCAATGAGGTAGGCTTTGTGGGCGTGGGACCCTCCCGGCCACGTGTGGCATATAATCTCCTGGTGTGCCATTTGGTAAGACCCTTGGTAAAGCCCAGTATTAGGGTGGGAGTTACCTGATTTTCCAGGTGTTGTATGTCTCAGTTTCTAAAGGGATTCCCTTCCCCCTTGTGCTTCCCAGGTGAGGTGATGCCGTGCCCTGCTTCAGCTCTCACTGGTCGGGCTGCACAAGCTGACCAGCACCGATTGTCTGGCACTCCCCAGGGAGATGAACCTGGTACCTCAGTTGAAAATGCAGAAATCACCCGTCTTCTGTGTCACTCGCGCTGGGAGCTGTTCCTATTTGGCCATCTTGCTCGCACCCCCCCTCTTGAGTCAGTTTCTTAATCTTGAGTTCTAATTTGATTGCACTGTGGTCTGAGAGACTGTTTGTTATGATTCCAGTTCTTTTACATTTGCTTAGGAGTGCTTTACTTCCAACTATGTGATCAAGTTTGGAATAAGTACCATGTGGTGCTGAGAAGAATGTATATTCTGTTGATTTGGGGTGGAGAGTTTTGTAGATGTCTATTAGGTCCGCTTGGTCCAGAGCCAAGTTGAAGTCCTGGATATCCTTGTTAACCTTCTGTCTCATTGATCTGTCTAATATTGACAATGGATTGTTAAAGTCTCCTCTTATTATTGTGTGGGAGTCTAAGTCTCTTTGTAGGTTTCTGAGGACTCGCTTTATGAATCTGGGTGTTCCTGTATTGGGTGCATATATATTTAGGATAGTTAGCTCTTCTTATTGAATTGATCCCTTTACCATTATGTAATGGCCTTCTTTGTCTCTTTTGATCTTTGTTGGTTGAAAGTCTGTTTTATCAAAGATGAGGATTGCAACTCCTGCTTTTTTTTGCTTTCCATTTGCTTGATAGGTCTTCATCCATCCCTTTATTTATGTGTGTCTCTGCATGTGAGATGGGTCTCCTGAATACAACACACTGATGGATCTTGACTGTTTATCCAATTTACTAGTCTGTGTCTTTTAATTGGGTCATTTAGCCCATTTACTTTTAAGGTTAATATTGTTATGTGTGAATTTGATCCTGTCATTATGATGTTAGCTGGTTATTTTGCCCATTAGTTGATGCAGTTTCTTCCTAGCCTCGATGGTCTTTACTATTTGGCATGTTTTTGCAATGGCTAGTACCAGCTGTTCCTTTCCATGTTTAGTGCTTCCTTCAGGAGCTCTCATAAGGCAAGCCTGGTGGTGACAAAATCTCTCAGCATTTGCTTGTTTGTAATGGA
Source organism: Theropithecus gelada (assembly GCF_003255815.1). Taxonomy (NCBI): domain Eukaryota; kingdom Metazoa; phylum Chordata; class Mammalia; order Primates; family Cercopithecidae; genus Theropithecus; species Theropithecus gelada. The sequence continues at coordinate 93,593,480 of NC_037682.1, read as the reverse complement.
TTTTATTTCTCCTTTACTTATGAAGCTTAGTTTGGTTGGATATGAAATTCTGGGTTGAAAATCGTTTTGTTTAAGAATGTTGAATATTGGCCCTCACTGTCTTCTAGTTTCTGGCGAGAGTTCTGCTGTTAGTCTGATGGGCTTCCCTTTGTGGGTAACACAACCTTTCTCTCTGGTTGCCCTTAACATTTTTTCCTTCATTTCAACTTTGGTGAATCTGACAATTATGTGTCTTGGGGTTGCTCTTCTTGAGGAGCATCTTTGTGTTGTTCTCTGTGTTTCCTTAATTTGAATGTTGGCCTGTCTTACTGGGGTGGGGAAGTTCTCCTGGATAATATCCTGCAGAGTGTTTTCCAACTTGTTTCCATTCTCCCTGTCACTTTCAGGTACACCAATCAAATGTAGATTTGGTCTTTTCACATAGTCCCATATTTCTTGAGGTTTGTTTGTTTCTTTTACTCTTTTTTCTCTACACTTCTCTTCTCACTTCATTTCATTCATTTGGTCTTCAATCACTGATTCCCTTTCTTCCACTTGATTGAATTGGCTACTGAAGCTTGTGCATGTGTCATGTAGTTCTCATGCCATGGTTTTCAGCTCCATCAGGTCATTTAAGGGTTTCTCTACATTGTTTATTCTAGATAGCCATTTGTCTAATCTTTTTTCAAGGTTGTTAGCTTCCTTGTGATGTGTTCAAACATCCTCCTTTAGCTTGGAGAAGTTTGTTATTACCAACTCTGTGAAGCCTACTTCTGTCAACTTGCCAAAGTCATTTTCCATCCAGCTTTGTTCCGTTGCTGGTGAGGTGCTGCAATCCTTTGAAGGAGAAGGGGCTCTCTGGTTTTTAGAATTTTCAGCTTTTCTGCTCTGGTTTCTCCCCATCTTTGTGGTTTTATCTACCTTTGGTCTTTGATGATAGTGAGTTACAGATGTGGTTTTGGTGTGGATGTCTTTTTGTTGATGTTGATGCTGTTCCCTTCTGTTTGTTCATTTTCCCTCTAGCAGTCAGTTCCCTCACCTGCAGGTCTGTTGGAGTTTGCTGGAGGTCCCCTCCAGACCCCGTTTGCCTGGGTATCACCAGCAGGGGCTGCAGAACAGCAAATATTACGGAATAGAAAATATTGCTGCCTGATCCTTCCTCTGGAATCTTCATCTCAGAGGGGCACCTGGCTGTATGAGGTGTCAGTCAGCCCGTACTGGGAAGGTGTTTCCAAGTTAGGCTACACAGGCGTTAGGAACCCACTTGAGGAGGCAGTCTATTTGTTCTCAGATCTCAAATACCGTGCTGGGAGAGCCACTGCTCTCTTCAGAGCTGTCAGACAGGGACGTTTAAGTTTGCAGAAGTTTCTGCTGCCTTTTGTTCAGCTATGCCCTACCCCCAGAGGTGGAGTCTAGAGAGGTATGGGGGCCTTGTTGAGCTGCGTTTGGCTCCACCCAGTTCAAGCTTCCCAGCCACTTTGTTTACCTGCTCAAGCCTCAGCAATGGTGGATGCCTCTCCCCCAGCCAGACTTGCTGCCTGGCAGTTCAATCCTGGACTACTGTGCTAGCAGTGAGCAAGGTTCCATGGGCATGGGACCCACTGAGCCAGGTGCGGGATATAGTCTCCTGGTGTGCCATTTGCTAAGATGGTTGGAGGAGTGCAGTATTTAGGTGGCAGTGTCCCAGTTCTCCTGGTACAGTCTGTCATGGCTTCCCTTGGCTAGAAAAGGGAAATCCCCTGCCCCCTTGCATTTCCCAGGTGAGGCAATGCCCCGCCCTGCTTCAGCTTACCCTCCATGGGATGCATCCACTGTCTGACCAGTCGCAATGAGATGAACCAGGTACCTCAGTTGGAAATGCAGAAATCACCCATCTTCTGCATCAATCATGCTGGGTGCTGCAGACCAAAGCTGTTCCTATTCAGCCATCATCAGATTTCCTTCTTAACACTTTTTTAGCTGCATCCCAGGGATTCTGGTACATTTCCTCTTTGTTCTCATTAGTTTCAAAGAACTTCTTGATTTCTGCCTTAATTTCATTATTTACCCAGGAGTCATTAAGGATCAGGTTGTTCAATTTCCATGTAGTTTTGTGGTTTTGAGTGAGCTTTTTAATCTTGAGTTCTAATTTAATTGCACTGTGGTCTGAGAGACTGTTTGTTATGATTTCAGTTCTTTTGCATTTGCTGAGGAGTGTTTTACTTCCAATTATGTGATCAATTTTAGAGTAAGTATCATGTGGTACCACGAAGAATGTATATGCTATTGGTTTCAAGTGGAGTGTTCTGTAGCTATCTATCAGGTCCCCTTGACCCAGAGCTGAGTTAAAGTCCTGAATATCTTTGTTTATTTTCTCTTGAAGATCTGTCTAATATTGACAGTGGGGTGCTAAAGTCTCCCACTATTATTGTGTGGCAGTCTAAGTCTCTTTGTAGGTATCTAAGAACTTGTTTTATGAATCTGGGTGCTCCTGTATTGGATGCATATGTATTTAGGGTAGTTAGCTCTTCTTGTTGCATAGAACCCTTTACCATTATGTAATGCCCTTCTTTGTCTTTTTTGATCTTTGTTGGTTTAAAGTCTGTTTTGTCAGAAACTAGGATTGCAACCTCTGTTTTTTTTTTCTGTTTTCCCTTTGCTTGGTAATTTTCCCTCCATCCCTTTATTTTGAGCCTATGTTTGTCTTCGCATGTGAGATGGGACTCTTGAATACAGCACACCGATGGGTCTTGACTCTATCCAGCTTGCTGGTCTGTGTCTTTTATTTGGGGCATTTAGCCCACTTACATTGAAGGTTAATATTGCTATGTGTGAATTTGATCCTGTCATTATTATGCTGGCTGGTTATTTCACAGACTTGTTAAAGTAATTGTTTTATAGTGTCATTGGCCTATGTACTTCAGTTTGTTTTTGTAGTAGCTTTTAATGGTTTTTCCTTTCCATATTCACTGCTTCCTTCAGAAACTCTTTCCAGGCAGGCCCAGCAGTGACAAAATCCCTCAGCATTTGCTTGTCTGGAAAGGATTTTATTTCTCCTTTAATTATGAAACTTAGTTTGGTTAGATATGAAAGTCTCGGTTGGAAATTCTTTTCTTTAAGAATGTTGAGTATTTGTCCTCCAGTCTCTTCTGGCTTGTAGGGTTTCCATTGAGAGGTCCACTGTTAATCAGATAGGCTTTGCTGTGTAGGTGACCTGACCTTTCTCTCTGGCTGCCATTAATATTTTTTCCTTCATTTCAACCTTGGAAAATCTGCTGATTATGTGTCTTGGGGTTGATCTTCTCAGGGAGTATCTTACTGGGGTTCTCTGGATTTCCATAATTTGAATGTTGGCCTGTCTTGCTAGGTTGGGGAAGCTCTGGATGACATACCGAAGTATGTTTTTCAACTTGTTTCTGTTCTCCTCATCTCTTTCAGGTACCCGTCAGTTGTAGGTTCAGTCTTTTTTACAAATTCCATAGTTCCTGGAGGTTTTGTTCATTCCTTTTCATTCTTTTTTCCCTAGTCTTTCCTGCCTGTCTTATTTCAGCAAGATAATCTTCAAGCTCTGAGATTCTCTTCTCTGCTTGGTCTATTCAGCTATTTATATTTGTGGTTACACCGTGAAGTTCTTGTGTTGTGTGTTTCAGCTCTATCAGGCCACTTATTTTCCTCCCTAAATGGTTTTTCTGGTTAACAACTCCTCTAATGTTTTGTCATGGTTCTTAGCTTCTCTACATTGGGTTAGAACATACTCCTTTAGCTCAGTGAATTTCATTATTGCCCACCTTCTGAAGCCTGCTTCTGTCAATTCATCCATTTCAACCTCAGCCTAGTTCTGTGCCCTTGCTGGACAGGTGTTACAGTCATTTGGAGGAGAAGAGGCACTGGCTTTTTAAATTTTCAGCATTTCTGTGTTGATTTTTTCTCATTTTCATGGGATTATCTCCCTTTAATCTTTGAGGCTTTTGACCTTTGGCTGGGGTTTTTGTGGGGTCTTTTTTTTGTTGATGTTGTTTTTTCTTTCTTTTACCTTTTTTTTTTTTTTTTTTTACATCCAGGTCCCTCTTCTGCATGATTGCTACAGTTTGCTGAGGGTCTATTTCAGACCCTATTTTCCTGGGTCTCTCCTGCACCTGGTAGTATCACCAGTGGAGGGTGCATAACAGCAAAGATGATTGCCTGCACTTTCCTCTGGGATCTTAGTCCCAGAGGGGTACCAACCTGATGCCCGCCAGAACTCTTTTGTATGAGGTGTCAGGTGACCTCTGTTGGGAGATCTCACCCAGTCAGAAGGTACAGGATCAGGGACCTGCTTAAAGCAGCAGTCTGGCTGCCCCTTGGCAGAGTGTGTGTGCTGTGCTGGGGGGAGTTCCACTTGCTTTCCTGACTCCTCAGAGCCAGCAGGCAGGAAAGACTAAGTCCACTTAACCAGAGACTGCAACTGCCCCTCCCTCCAGGTGCTCCATTCCAGGGAGATCAGAGTTCTGTCCATAAACCCCTGGTTGGAGTTGCAATTCCCACAGGGAGGTCCTGCCTGGTGAGGAGGGATGAATCTGGGTTCCACCTAAAGAAGCAGTCTGGCCACAATCTGCCTCAGTCGCTGTGCTGTGCTGTGAGGAATTCTTTCCAGTCCAGATCACCCAGCCTCCCTGGTACTGGCAGGGGAAGATGGCTGGTTGGAGTTGCAGTGATGGCTGCTGCCCCTCACCCCTCTGGAATCAGTGGTCCTGGGCAGTCTCTAGCCTGCTGCCACTGCCCAAAACCCGAGCAGCTGCCAAGAGTCTGTACAGTTTTGTGCTCAGGACCCGAGGCCCAGGTAGTGTGGGTTCACCAGCGGATCTCCTGATCCATTGGTTGCACAGATCCGTGGAAAAAGTATGGTTTCCCTGGTTGGGTAGCACAATCACTCACCATCTCCCTCGGTTAGGGGTGGGAGTTCCCCTTACCCTGTGTAGCTCCTGGGTGGGCTGTCACTACACCTTGTTTTTGCTTGCTTTCCATTGGTTGCACCAACCACTTACTTAGTCCCAGTGAGAGAAGTTGGATACCTCAGCTGAAGGTGCAGAATTCACTTGCCATTTTCATTCTTCTTTTTGGGAGCTACAGTTGGGAGCTGCATCTAATTGGCCATCTCAGCCTCTCCCACATCTATGATTTTTGATCTTAGAAAATCACTCTATATTAATTTTCCTTTCTTTTTTGGTTATATTGGTAATATGTATTCCTTTAGTGTTTGGGGAAATTAACTTTTAAAGCCATTAGATCCAGAATTTTTTTTTTTTTTTTTTTTTTTTTTG